>NC_064640.1:485676003-485979034 GCF_023864345.2 Schistocerca serialis cubense | reverse complement strand
TAGTGCAGAAGATCCTCGCCTGCTACCTACGTATCGCGCCTCCCACAATTGAGCCACGGTTCCCCCTTCGTCCGGAGGATACTTATTTTCCGCCTGCGAAGACTCACGCTCTCACATGGTTTAGGCATGTCCATATACTACCTCTTTCGAGATGATGAGAAGATGGTTCTTGATTACTGGCAATTTCTCCAGGACAGTCATAGCGCACTTGAGCATACACCCCGATACCAACAGCTATTTGCGAACTATTTGCGCAATGTCTTCGATAAACACCTCACAGTTGGGTAGTACCGGGCAGAGGATGACCGCCGCTATGGAGCTCCACACGCTGCGAAATGTTTATCAAATTGGAACATGGAATCTGTACTCAGATGGGCAATGCACATGGAATGGCGTGCAAGACTTGCTTACATTTCCCTTTCTCTATTATCTATCATTATACGATTATTTTCAAATCAAATTCCATTTCATAGTTTCGAAGGTACTCTTGTTCTGATATTGATATGGATGTGAACACTAATTTTGCTTGTCGTAACTTACAGATACCTTTTCCCTAAAAATAAGTCTCTTACGTGAAAGGCAAAGGTCCCGAGTTCGAGTCTCGGTCCGTTTTTACAAACAAAAAAGTGGTCAGCGCGACAGTATGTCAATCCTAACGACCCGGGTACTGGGACTGTGTTGTCCTAATCATCATCATTTCATCCCCAACGACGCGCAGGTCACCGAAGTGGCGTCAGATCGGAAGATTTGCACCCGGCGAACGGTCTACCTGACGGGAGGCCCTAGACAGACGACACTATTTTTACCTGATTTAATTCGTCTACACACCATTACCCAGGATTATTACACAATGTTACAGGTTAAAGGATTTTTTATAAGACACTGTTAAACTGAGTGTTGTTCAATCATTTTGTTCAATAAACTTTTTTCAACCTTGTAGACTAATTCTTAGGCAATAGACTGTATTAACACAATAATTATAGTATATAATATTACATTACTACAGGTTATATGGCTATCGCCCCGTAGTTTGTGAGGTTGTGGCATTGGTTGGGGACTATTTAACTGAGCACTAGTAACTTATGTTGAGAAACATACACTCCTGGAAATTGAAATAAGAACACCGTGAATTTATTGTCCCAGGAAGGGGAAACTTTATTGACACATTCCTGGGGTCAGATACATCACATGATCACACTGACAGAACCACAGGCACAAAGACACAGGCAACAGAGCATGCACAATGTCGGCACTAGTACAGTGTATATCCACCTTTCGCAGCAATGCAGGCTGCTATTCTCCCATGGAGACGATCGTAGAGATGCTGGATGTAGTCCTGTGGAACGGCTTGCCCTGCCACTTCCACCTGGCGCCTAAGCTGGACCAGCGTTCGTGCTGGACGTGCAGACCGCGTGAGACGACGCTTCATCCAGTCCCAAACATGCTCAATGGGGGACAGATCCGGAGATCTTGCTGGCCAGGGTAGTTGACTTACACCTTCTAGAGCACGTTGGGTGGCACGGGATACATGCGGACGTGCATTGTCCTGTTGGAACAGCAAGTTCCCTTGCCGGTCTAGGAATGGTAGAACGATGGGTTCGATGACGGTTTGGATGTACCGTGCACTATTCAGTGTCCCCTCGACGATCACCAGTGGTGTACGGCCAGTGTAGGAGATCGCTCCCCACACCATGATGCCGGGTGTTGGCCCTGTGTGCCTCGGTCGTATGCAGTCCTGATTGTGGCGCTCACCTGCACGGCGCCAAACACGCATACGACCATCATTGGCACCAAGGCAGAAGCGACTCTCATCGCTGAAGACGACACGTCTCCATTCGTCCCTCCATTCACGCCTGTCGCGACACCACTGGAGGCGGGCTGCACGATGCGGGGGCGTGAGCGGAAGACGGCCTAACGGTGTGCGGGACCGTAGCCCAGCTTCATGGAGACGGTTGCGAATGGTCCTCGCCGATACCCCAGGAGCAACAGTGTCCCTAATTTGCTGGGAAGTGGCGGTGCGGTCCCCTACGGCACTGCGTAGGATCCTACGGTCTTGGCGTGCATCCGTGCGTCGCTGCGGTCCGGTCCCAGGTCGACGGGTACGTGCACCTTCCGCCGACCACTGGCGACAACATCGATGTACTGTGGAGACCTCACGCCCCACGTGTTGAGCAATTCGGCGGTACGTCCACCGGGCCTCCCACATGCCCACTATACGCCCTCGCTCAAAGTCCGTCAACTGCACATACGCTTCACGTCCACGCTGTCGCGGTATGCTACCAGTGTTAAAGACTGCGATGGAGCTCCGTATGCCACTGCAAACTGGCTGACACTGACGGCGGCGGTGCACAAATGCTGCGCAGCTAGCGCCATTCGACGGCCAACACCGTGGTTCCTGGTGTGTCCGCTGTGCCGTGCGTGTGATCATTGCTTGTACAGCCCTCTCGCAGTGTCCGGAGCAAGTATGGTGGGTCTGACACACCGGTGTCAATGTGTTCTTTTTTTCCATTTCCAGGAGTGTATGTTACATAGTAAATAAGTTTGGTATGCAATGGGCAATACTGAACATAGTGGATGGTTAATGGTCCCTTCTGGATGCAGAATGTTTGCTTTCAGACGTTTCACACGCTACTTGCCAACTGTCATCTGCCCCATGGAGCACAAAACGGGGTTCATCAGAAAATGCCCGTTATCGTCACTAAGTGGGCGTCTAGTTGCAGTAATGGGGTGCACATATCACCCGTCATTGCCGATGAACAGCAGTTAGTATTGGTGCATGAACCAGGCTCCAGGAGCGGGGGCCAATACGCAGCAGTGCTCACTGAATAGTCGCTGAAGAGACACTTTTGGTAGTTCCTTTCTTCATCACAGCAGCCAGTTGCTAGAGAGTTGCAAGTCTGTTCGGTCTTACACAACTCCGCAGTCGCTGTCATCTATGGGGCACTGTGCACCAAAGTTGCCACGGCAACGGTTTTGGATAGCACCATTTTGCCGTGCACGGTTTACTTTAACCACAGCGGCACGCGAACAGATTACAGATTTGGCCGTTTCTAAAATGCTTCCATCCTTTTCCCAAAAGCTGTTGGACGTCAGGTAAGTCGCTCCGTTTCCGCTTTGCGAGAACCACAATACTATTTCTCGCATCCTCTCCGACACGCCTTATACACAGAGATGAGAAAAGGCATGAGATATCCATATGCACATATACAGGTGGCGATAGTATCACGTACACAAGCCATAAAAGGGCTGTGCATTGGCGGAGTTGTCATTTATACACAGGCGATTCATGTGAAAAGATTTCCGTCGTGTCTGCACAATGAGAATTAACAGACATTGGACACGGGGTGATAGCTGGAGCTAAACGCATGGGACATTTCATTTTTGAAACCGTTGGGGAATTCAATATTCCGAGACCCACAATTTCAAGAGTGTTCCGACCACACGAAATTTCAGACATTACCTCTCACCACGGCCAAGGCGGTGCCCCGTGCCTTCACTTAACGACCGAGAACAGCGGCGAATGTGTAAAGTTTTCAGTGCTAACAGGCAAGCAACACTACATGAAATAACTTCAGAAATAAATGTTGGATATACGACGAATTTAACCGTTTGGGCAGCGGTGCGAAATCAGGCGTGAATTGGCTATGGCAGCGTACGAACGACTCGAGTCCCCTTGCTAACAACACAGTATCGCCAGCAGCGTTTCTCCTGCTCTCGTGGCCGTATCGGTTGGACCCTAGACGTCGGTAAAACCGTGGCCGGGTCAGATGAATGGAGATTTTAGTTGGTAAGGGCTATTGGTAGAGTTACAATGTGGCGTAGACCCCACAGAGACATGGATCCAAGTTGACATGAAGGCACTCTGCCAGTTGGTTCAAAAATGGTTCAAATGGCTCTGAGCACTATGGGACTTAACATCTGAGGTCATCAGTCCCCTATAACTTAGAACTACTTAAACCTAACTAACCTAAGGACATCACACACATCCATGCCCGAGGCAGGATTCGAACCTGCGACCGTAGCGGTCGCGCGGCTCCTGACTGAAGTGCCTAGAGCCGCTCGGCCACACCGGCCGGCTGCCAGTTGGTGGTGGCTATATTGTTGTGGGGGAAATCAGCCGAACATTTACTTGAAATAGTTATGTTCGGGTACTTGGGGACCATTTGCTGCTATTTGTGGATTCCGTGCTCCCAAACAACGAAAGAATATTTATGGATGACAATGTACCATGTGACCGCCCCAAAACTGTTAGTTATTGATGTGGAGAACATTCTGGACAGTTCGATCGAATCATTTGACCACCCAGGTCGCACCACGTGAAATTCGCCGAATATTGACTGAACATAATAGAGAGGTCAGTTCATGCACAAAACCCTGCACTGGCAACACTTTTGCTGTTATCGACGACTATAGACGCAGTATTGCCGCATATTTCGGTAGGGGACGTCCAACGACTTGTTGAACCCAAGCCACGTTGAGCTGCTGCACTACACCTGGCAAAAGGAGGTATCCCACGACTTTTGTCACCTCAGTGCATACCGCCCCACCCCCGTTGATATTGATGCCACTTGTCGTCTGTGAGTGGATATCGCAAGCTGACGTCTAACACAGGGGTGGTCACATTAATGTGACTGGACCGTATAAATAACCATTTAATTAGACAAACGAATAAGAATGTCTGCGCTCTCAGGGACGCTTGAAGTTGTTATGAAGTAGACTACTGCGTTACATTTCATGAAAAGTACAAGTAATGCTGCTGCAACGGCCACCTACCACTTTCTTTCTTCTGCTCTGGTTCAGTAAGCAATCATTACACCTGGATCTCTACCCTCTGACCTGTCACCGTTACGCTTAGAAGGCTTTTAGTTCATCACTGTGGCTCTGCTTAGAGGCGTCTCCCTCAGCCTCATATGAAAGACTTCTTTAGTCCAAAAAGAACATCAGAACGTTGATCTCTAAAACATCTACAGAGCAATTTAGAGCTGCAAGTGACAGGAAAAGCACTGCCAAGATGGTTGCCAATATCCGGAACGGATAGGAAGGAGAAGAAGAAGAAGAAATCGAAGAATTAATATTGAATTAATTCTCTGTAGCCATTCAGAAAACTTGGTCTCCCATTCTTCTCCCTTCTCCTTTTCTTTATTAATTTTCCTTTTGACTTTCGTCGCCAACATGTCGGGGAGCATTTAAAACTTTGTGTTTTAAAACTAGTATTCCCTCCCATTGTCTCTGGTCGCCGGCGTAACGAATTGCGCAGGCGACAATTCGTCGCTCTTTGCGTCTCTCACATTTATATTTACTTACAGCTGCACGAGAATGTGTTAAAGTGAGACCGACGGGAACTCAGCATCGAGCTCAATACATGTCACTGTGTGAGTGTGAATCTGCAGCGTAATGAATTGAGTACGGGGACCTTCGTGGAATTCCGGCCTGGCCAGCGGGTGGGTCATGAGAATTCTAATTTTAGGATTTCGGGGAAGGTTCGTTCTGGGCCATACATTACACTATCCGTCTGAACCTTTGCTGGCAGGCGCCTGGTCCAGTGTCATCCGAGCAGACACGTCCACAACAGCTGCGGCATGCACAGGTGGCCCTTGCCGGTTCCACAGAGAAAGACATGTATCACCAAGCGCTGTTAATTCAACGATCACTGTCTGTTAATGAGAAGCACTACAGAGTAGGCAGGTCTGCAGTTCATTGCTCCGATGATAACGACAATCATAAATAATTAACAGCGAAACAGGTGATCACGAAATTATTATGAATGATTAGGCGTATTAATGTCATTTAAATTTACTGTGCGTTGGGAAGAACATGTGAATAATGTTGGATGGGGTAACTAGCATCAGTTTAATTGAGGTACAAAATAATTGATTCTTGTGCAAATGAAACCAATTATAGCGTATCTGAACTACATTTATGACACAGGCACACCTCATCGTTAAATTTTAGTCAATGGAAAACTTTGCACCGAAGTGCATTGCTTTAATTAATATTTTTCATCAAATATGCCGCATTTGAGCTGACAAAATAAACGGACAGAATACGAGATAAATTAGATCATCCACATTTAAAGAATAAGAAATATATAATTATGTAAGTGGCTTGCAAAACTTCGGCTTAATGAGAAGCACTGCACTTCCTTCAGTTAATCTACCTCATCCGAGGCTTATTTCCCCATAGCAAGATATTACGAGGGAGCATCTCCGAACACCTGAGAGAATTATGAGGGCAGAACTGTGATGTTCCACTACCTAATGAACTATGTCGTCACCAGCCACATTTGATTACTACTGACATCATACCTAGGTCGTCATTTCACGCATATGGCCGCAAGATCTTCAGATGCCTGGACAGTGCTGCGAGGACCTCAGACTTGCTACTTCAATGAGCATACGGATGGGACGTCTTCAAATGGATGCCATATTTTGAAACTGCGTGAAAACCTAAGCTAATATGCTTCATAACATTGATAATGAACGTTGAGCGAGTGGCATCGAGGAAACAACAGCAGGTATACAGTGTGATATTAGCGTAATGAGTTGTACTCTTTATTTTCGCCAGTTTGTTTAGGGACGCGGTAAGATTCGATGAACGTAACTCTACCTCATTCCCTCTTTCTTTTGTCTTTCTTTCATCTAAATGCGCTATTAAGTCCCTGAGGAAATAAGAAGCAAACTAACTGCAATAAACCTGTGTTCGAAATGCCTGTTAATATACCAGTTATCTTAATCCAGCACCCAGTACATTGAATTCCAGTGAACGATACAACAGCCATCTGCCGACTACCGCTCGGAGTAGCAGCGCGGTCTCGGGTGTCTTGTCACGGTCCGCGCGGCTCCCCCTGTCGGAGTTTCGAGTCCTCCCTCGGGCATGGGTGTGTATGTCGTCCTTAGGGTAGGTCAGTTTATGCTAGATTAAGTAGCGTGTACGCTTAGGGAACTATGACCTCGGCAGTTTGGTCCCATAAGATCTTACAACAAATTTCCAAACTTTCTGCCGACTGCACAGAAACGCAGTGCCTTGGAGACTCGAACCATCAGTATGTGTTCAGGATAAATGCATATGGCTGCCACATGATTACTCTGTAGGTCGCTTCTGTGTTACGAAATGGAGGCATCTCCCAATCGATGAAAATAACGAGGCTGTCCTGTTGTATGTCCTTTCCCCTCCGAGGACCTTAGGGCTAATTCTTCCGAGTTACACGTGCCCGATCATGTGTTAATAGTTTTATATCTGGATAGTGGATTAAAGCATTCATACTCACTGTGGTGTGTTTGGATTCTTGTAGTGCATATCAACAAACGTAACAGTCCACGTGGGGAGGCGGGAGTGCTTAGACATCTCGAAGACCGTGAGTGCCAGTTTAAACACATCTACCAGGCTACAGCAAGTTGTCCATGATATTCACAGTACAGTGTGCTGCACGGTGTGGATATAATGGATTTTCCTTGGGAACCTTGAATAGCTGGACATGCGTTCATGGAAGATAATTACATCTTTATCCTTTCAAGAGTCGTTTACCGCTGTATGTCATTGATGTGTATAAGTGGAATAACGAGATTTATATCATTACATAATGACTTACATTATTCAATAGTTAAGTTATATCGTCGTGTGCCCCCTATTTTGGTACACGGCCGGTTCCCTTATTGTTTGTTTATGAGTTGTGTGAACATCCCAGATCTAGAAGCTGAATTCCCTGTCATTCCTAATAGATCATTTTTGCAGCTCTCTTCAATTTTCTGAGCATTAACTTTGGGTCATCCAATCTGATTCTTACATAGGAAACTGGTTACCTAACGACACGTTTATTTGCATACCTCTGACTAATGTGTACCTTCATGAGATACTCTCCTTGCTACTATAATACTACAGTGATTCAATACTTACTGTCAACGGAGCAGTAAAACTAAGAGTTTCACAGAACGATTCGGAAACCTCAATCTGTCACCCATTTTGCAAGTTTATTTTTTTGAAATTTATTTTTATTTGCACATTTAGTTTCTGATTGCAAAAATTAGATCTGCCTCCACCAAGGAATTGTCTCTTTAATGCGAAAACAAACTACTGGGTGATCAAAAAGTCAGTATAAATTTGAAAACTTAATACACCACGGAATAATGTAGATAGAGAGGTACAAATTCACACACACGCATGGAATGACATGAGGTTTTATTAGAACAAAAAAAAAAGTTCACAAGATGTCCGACAGATGGTGCTGCACAGCAAAACGTCCGTGACTGCGCATGGCAATCGTGTATAAAAGGAGCTGTAATGAAAGAGAGAATCAGGTAGATGTATAAGTGAAACGTAAGATAGGAAAAGTAATAATTCATATGCTGTTAAGTATATTAAAATTGCGCTTCCTGCACTGACGGCGCTGGAAGCCACCGGAGTCGCGGTCGAGACTTCCATGGGCCGCATCTACTTCGTTGCAGCATATAGACCGCCGAGAGCGAGGCTCGATACTGACGACTTTGCCGCATTGCTATCTCCCCGAGGCAAAATCTTCCTGGCTGTAGATTTCAATGCTAAAAACAGCGCTTGGCACTCCCGACCTGTCAATTCCAGTGGCAGAAGATTACTGCAAGTAGCGGAACGTCATGAAGCACGACCGGTGGGGCCCTACGACCCTACCATCTACCCGCGTCCCAGGGGCCAGCCCGATGTCTTCGACTTCGCGCTCGTCGCGGGCATCGGACATGTTCATGCATACGTGAGGAATGTCCTCTCCTCAGACCACGTCCCCGTCTTGTTTGAAAACGATGCCGACACTATCGCACTATTCGAACGTGCCACTAACGTCCGGAGCACTGACTGGCAGCAGTTCCGTGCCACTCTCTCTGCCGACTTGCGGACGGCCCCAGCCCCGGCAGACGCTGGCATCGACGCGGCTGTGCGGCACTTTACCGCGACCACTCTCCATGCTGCGGAATCTGCTACGCCTCCACTAAGGCGAGGCCCGAGAAATTATTCTAGAAAGCTGCCGCCAGACATCATCGCTGCGATCAGCGAAAAGAATCGCGTCCGTCGTGAATGGCAGCTCACGAGACAACAACGGACGAAACGGCTGCTGAACCGCCTCGCCCGAGACATCAAGGCGCTGTAGAGGGACACCGCCACCTGGAGTGGGCTAATAAAGTGGCCTGCCTGCGGCTGGACGACCAATCGGCTTGGCAGGCAACGAAAAGCTTCCTACGGCGCTCCCAGAGGATTCCTCCACTTCGTGATGGACTATGCGTCGTCTGCGACCCTGACGAGAAAGCTAATCTACTTGCCGACGCGTTCGCTGTAAACTTCCGCCCTGTTGACGACCCCGTCGACGCTGCTACCATCCACGAGGTCGCCACGAGGCTACCGGTGTTCCTCGCTCCGCAGGGGGAGGGAAACGAGATCGACCGCATTACTGCCGACGAGGCTGCCGAATCTCTACGCCATCTCGACAACAGGAAAGCAGGATCCCAAATGCGATCCTCAAGCAGCTTCCACTTCCCGCCCATGCCCAACTGGCTGAGATATTTAACGAGATTCTCCGCTCTGGCTGTTATCCAACTGCCTGGAAACATGTCGCGATAGCGGCCATTCCAAAACCTGGAAAGGATCTCCGGCTTGCGAACAGTTATAGGCCCATTAGTCTTCTACCGTGTCTCCAAGTCCTTCGAACGGCTCTATCTCCGTCGTCTGCTGCGCGATGTTGAAGCAGGAGCCATTCTCCCCGAAGAGCAGTTCGGTTTTCGAAGAGGCCATTCTACGGAACAGCAGTTACTTCGTCTCGTTGAAGAAGCCTTCGATGCTGTGAATCGCCACGAATACATCGAAGCCGTTTTGTTGGACGTCTCGAAGGCGTTCGACAGCGTGTGGCACGAGGGACTCCTGTACAAGCTCTTGGTGCAGGGACTCCCCGTGCCACACGTTCGCCTCATCCGCAGTTACCTGGCAGAGCGGACGTTCCACGTGCGGGCCCAGACTGGGACGTCCACCGACCGCCGCATCCGGGCAGGTGTGCCACAGGGGTCGGTCCTCGGGCTGGCAATGCTGTTCCATGGAGCGACACCGCACGATACCTGGGCGTCACGCTCGACTGCCGTCTTACGTGGCGCCACCATATCGCGGATGTCAGACGAAAAGCTTCAGGAAGACTCAGTCTTCTTTAGTCCCTCCTCAACCCGAGCTCATCGCTACCTACCCACCTCGGGGTAACTCTCTTCAACGCGCTGTTCCGCCCTGTCCTAGAGTACGCTGCGGCGGTATGGGGGAATGCTGCTGAGGATCACGTCCAGAAGCACAGACCCTGCAAAATCAAGCCCTCCGGCTTGCACTCCACGTGGATGGCAACTTCCCTTCGGTGGTTGCACACCAGATGGCCGGAGTTTAACAACTGCGCGAACGTTTCCGCGAGACAGCGCCACTCTTCTGTCAGAAGACGCAAGTTTCGCACAATCCGAAAATACGGGCGCTTGGGAGGAAAATTCACTTTCGAGCATCCACCCGATAGCCAGACCTGCTAGTCGAACGGATTGGTTAGCCAGTGACGACCTCCACTGACGGATCGCCCAGAAGACAAACATACCACGAAGTCCTAATATCTCACCAACTCAGAGTCGGGAGTAGAAGCCGCAAGGTTGGACACTCCATACACACACAGCTTGAAGTCCACCCCCAGTGAAGATCTGTGGCGAGAGCGAGAGAGAGAATCAGATGTGCCAGCTGTCGCAGCATGTTGATGTTACCTGAAAAGGTGCTTTTAGTGAAGCTGTATCATCAGAATGGGGAATGTGCTAGTTCAGCGGTACGATCCTATTGCCATAGGAAGAGGATTCGAACGGGTAAAGGTCCGTTGACAAATGCAGCTGTGGCGAGAATGATTTCGAAGTTAGAAGCCACCCCGTAGTGGCCTACCGAGCACAAGGCATAATGCTTCTGAGACAGTTCAAGAAGAAATGGAGACTGTAGCGGGTTCGTCTATGCGCGGGGAAGTCAGCGCTCGTGCAGTCCCAAGTCGCACCGGCATTCCATACACTACTGTTTGGTTGGCACTTAGGCGTACCCTCCGATGCTATCCGTACGAAATCCATCAGCATCATGAACTGTTACCTGGCGATTTAGTGAATCGGAGGGCATTTGCGGTGTGGGCGTTTCAAAAGATGGCAGAAGATGACGATTGGTTGACTAACGTGTTGTGGACCGACGAAGCTCATTTCACGCTCCGAGGGTCTGTCAACGCCCACAGCTGCAGAATCTGGGCTACCGAAAATCCTAGAACTGTCGTGAAAACTCCATTGCACGAAGAGAAAGTCACGATATGGGTAGGATTTGCCACATCCACCGTTATCGGGCCTTTTTTCTTCGAGGAAATACGTGATTCTGGTTTTGTTAACTGCTACCTTGACGGGTGAGAGGTACGCCGATATGTTACAAAATCGCGTCATCCCTAGCCTAGCTGATCAACACCTGCTGGAACGTACAATGTTTATGCAGGATGGCGCTCCACCCCATATTGCTAGACGCGCGAAAGATCTCTTGCGCGCGTCGTTTGGTGATGATCGTGTGCTCAGCCGCCACTTTCGTCATGATTGGCCTCCCAGGTCCCCAGACCTCAGTCCGTGCGATTATTGGCTTTGGGGTTACCTGACGTCGCAAGTGTATCGTGATCAACCGACATCTCTAGGGATGCTGAAAGACAACATCCGACGCCAATACCTCACCGGACACACTTAACAGTGCTGTTCACAACATTACTCCTTGACTACAGCTATTGTTGAGGAATGATGGTGGACATATTGAACATTTCCTGTAAAGAACATATTCTTTTCCTTGTCTTACTTTGTTATGCAAATTATTGCTATTCTGATCAAATGAAGCGCCATCTGTCGGACATTTCTTGAAGTTTTGTATTTTTTTGGTTCTAAGAAAACCCCATGTCATTCCAAGCATGTGTGTCAATTTGTACCTCTCTATGTACATTATTCCGTGATTTATTCTGTTTCCAAATTTATACTGACTTTTTGATCACCCGGTATATGGAAAAATGTTAGAAGAAAGCTTCTCAACTTGAAGTAGTGACAAAGTATGTATGAATTGTGTTAAATGTACTCTTGTTTAAGTTGATATAGTAAATAAATGCTGTAAAGCTTCTCCATGTACCAAATCAAAACGGTATAGCACGTGGATGCTGAATAAACTGAATGGTTTGTGTTATGTCTCGGAGACAGACGTGGAAGACTTACTTAACTTTTCCCAGGGAATCATTCTCTTCCACTAGAGTAGAACTATAGACCCTTTAAAGACCCACATAGTTTTGTATAGTGATTTCACCTACAAATCCCTTGCCACTTTTTTCGAACTAAATGAAAAATTAATACTCAAGGAAAACCTGCTGGAGCGTCGCTGATGACAACAACGAACACCAAATTTTGCTTGCAAAGCCCTATTGAACTTTGTTATGCCACGTTTGGGTTCAGATGACTCATTTTCGAATTTCTGACTGATACTTGTTTGTTTGGGATGATAATGGAGAGAAATAAATGGCGAAATCAAAAAATCGTTTGTCTCAAAGTAGTGTGCCATCATTGTTTAACAAGTATGCCAATGATCATTTTATTCACGCAGATAATTTTACACTTGTGGCAAAAAACCTAACTTTTAAACATGTTACCTCCTGGCTGTTAGGTCACCATATTATAGGCGTCCCACACTGAGATCAAATGCTTTAGACACTGAACTGTAGGCCATTTATCTGTGCACGACATAGGCTGAACCAAATTTTAACGTGTCCGAGGAAGGCCAGCGGCATAGAGCCACACAAGATGCAGTACGAAGATGAAATCATTAATGAGACATTCTGCATAATAAGATGTTGCATTAAGACCACACCTTTGGAAAAGCGACATGAAACAGCTAGAACTTCTGATCGAACAACGTGATGACTAGCTCATAGATACAAAAAAAGGTGCAAGTAAACCTTAGACAAAAGGCTTGTTTTATTCAGAATGGAGCAAGATACAAGTGCATCACAAGGACACGAATTAAAGCCGATAGTCACGTCACAGTTTTGTGTAGACTCTGTCAGATTGTAAACACCCCCGGAAAATGACAATATTGACAATATAATTCCTTAAAAGACCGGTGCTGCAAAGTCTTCAATCAGCTGCGATCAGTTATGGCGCCGCTGAAATCAACCAGCAACATTCCACCTAAAGGATGAGTGTGACGCCTCCAGCGAATGCGGTCTGATCCAAGGCAAGAGGCATTGGAATGGAGAGGCAGGACACTCCAAACTACCAGATCCTTTCTCCGCAGTATGTTTTTCTTTCAGGACTGGTGGTCCGTTAATAAACGAAAGAATCTTTGTGAAGTTTGCAAAGCAGGAGATAGGTAATAGAAAGCGTGCAGCTGTGACAGGACCCTGGATATCGAAGGCAGTAATACCACTGCCCTCAAAAGACAAGGATAGAAGTTCAAGTTGCTATAACATTCGAATGTAGCGCTCAGACCGCTTACGATTGAGAAATTCACTCTGGGATATTCATATACTTTCCAAAGAATAAATGTTTAGATATGTGTTCAACGATGGTGATTTTACACAGTCATCTAAATTATTTAAGTGCAACTTTACCTTCCAGATTTTAAGTAATATGACATTCTCCACTAATTCGTCCATAAATGTTTGCCTAGGATTCATATCATCCAAATAATCTCCAGTGCTCCTTTTGCGTCAAATGGTACTGCTACGGCACGCTAGGAAAATTTTGTATGGTACTAATAACTCCATATGGAGATATGGCTCCTGTTTGGTAAACGTTTCCCTTCATTTCCTTGCCTACATCTTTGGTATATATAGTCTGTGATCTGATGTTCCCGAAAGTATGCTATATGTAAGAACTGATCACTACACAGCTGATCAATGGTATTTTTTTAGAAAAAGGAAGGCATATTAGTCTTTAACGTCCTGCCTACAACGAAGTCATTAGAGTCGGAGAAAAACCTGGGATTAGGAAAGGATGGGGAAGGTAATCGGCTGTGCCCTTTCGAAGGAACCACTCCGGCGTTCGCCTTAAGTGATTTAGAGAAACCATGGAAACCCTAAATTCGGATGGCCTTACAGGGATTTGAACTGCACTTCTCGTAAATACAAGTTCCAGTGCGCTAACCACTGCACAACGTCCTCGATTTTGATCAGTATTGTACTATTATTGGCTTTTACATCTAATATACACTGTTACTTCCTTACAGTGAAACACATTTAAAACATCTTCATTTAATGATCATCACTGACTTTTCGGGAGACTCCCTGTGTCAATGACCAAGGTGTGGTTTACAAATGCAATTCTATTTTTTATTCCTTTCTGTGTATATGGGTACCAACTGAATGATCAGATGAAGGAACTACACCTGTCTACGATAATGGTTTCACTTGATTTACGAGCAACCGTCATTTTTAGTATATGTTTTAGTCAGTAGTCTCAATTTATTTTTTTATTTTTTTTGGCATACTGGGCACTGATTTCGATCTACCGTACCATTTTCAGGCCATTCTATGATCAAAAAGTCCTATTATATGGAGAGGACTGTAGTCGAAGAGCGATTTACAAAGATATAAACCTATATGGCACAAAACGTGTGGTATACGTCAATGTTCAACTTTAAATAGATCTATATTGCGGCGCACAGAACGAAGGGGGAACTTTTAACGCGGTTTACTAGAAAAATTGTTTCCCATTAGTGGTAGATGGCACTGTAACCGAGAGATACCAAGTCTGCCTGTTTTCGCAATTAAAGAACTACAGGTTTGATTCAACATTTCCTTTACGATGTAAATACACTCCTGGAAATTGAAATAAGAACACCGTGAATTCATTGTCCCAGGAAGGGGACACTTTATTGACACATTCCTGGGGTCAGATACTTCACATGATCACACTGACAGAACCACAGGCACATAGACACAGGCAACAGAGCATGCACAATGTCGGCACTAGTACAGTGTATATCCACCTTTCGCAGCAATGCAGGCTGCTATTCTCCCATGGAGACGATCGTAGAGATGCTGGATGTAGTCCTGTGGAACGGCTTGCCATGCCACTTCCACCTGGCGCCTCAGTTGGACCAGTGTTCGTGCTGGACGTGCAGACCGCGTGAGACGACGCTTCATCCAGTCCCAGACATGCTCAATGGGGGACAGATCCGGAGATCTTGCTGGCCAGGGTAGTTGACTTACACCTTCTAGAGCACGTTGGGTAGCACGGGATACATGCGGACGTGCATTGTCCTGTTGGAACAGCAAGTTCCCTTGCCGGTCTAGGAATGGTAGAACGATGGGTTCGATGACGGTTTGGATGTACCGTGCACTATGCAGTGTCCCCTCGACGATCACCAGTGGTGTACGGCCAGTGTAGGAGATCGCTCCCCACACCATGATGCCGGGTGTTGGCCCTGTGTGCCTCGGTCGTATGCAGTCCTGATTGTGGCGCTCACCTGCACGGCGCCAAACACGCATACGACCATCATTGGCACCAAGGCAGAAGCGACTCTCATCGCTGAAGACGACACGTCTCCATTCGTCCCTCCATTCACGCCTGTCGCGACACCACTGGAGGCGGGCTGCACGATGTTGGGGCGTGAGCGGAAGACGGCCTAACGGTGTGCGGGACCGTAGCCCAGCTTCATGGAGACGGTTGCGAATGGTCCTCGCCGATACCCCAGGAGCAACAGTGTCCCTAATTTGCTGGGAAGTGGCGGTGCGGTCCCCTACGGCACTGCGTAGGATCCTACGGTCTTGGCGTGCATCCGTGCGTCGCTGCGGTCCGGTCCCTGGTCGACGGGGACGTGCACCTTCCGCTGACCACTGGCGACAACATCGATGTACTGTGGAGACCTCACGTCCCACGTGTTGAGCAATTCGGCGGTACGTCCACCCGGCCTCCCGCATGCCCACTATACGCCCTGGCTCAAAGTCCGTCAACTGCACATACGGTTCACGTCCACGCTGTCGCGGCATGCTACCAGTGTTAAAGACTGCGATGGAGCTCCGTATGCCACGGCAAACTGGCTGACACTGACGGCGGCGGTGCACAAATGCTGCGCAGCTAGCGCCATTCGACGGCCAACACCGCGGTTCCTGGTGTGTCCGCTGTGCCGTGCGTGTGATCATTGCTTGTACAGCCCTCTCGCAGTGTCCGGAGCAAGTGTGGTGGGTCTGACACACCGGTGTCAATGTGTTCTTTTTTCCATTTCCAGGAGTGTATAAACCTTTGTGTTCTAAAGGGGGGTACTGATCTTTGAACGTTGCTTGAGTGTCGCAAATGTGATTGTAGACTACAATTAATATTGCTAGACATTGACATTTCGGGAAAAGAAGCCACTTGTATGGTAACCCAGCTAGCTATTCTTTGTGGGACTGGTTGTGGTGAGTTCTCAAACAATCGGTATGCTTCATTTCGGTGGCCGCCTTGAAACCCCCATCAGGGTGACTGATTTCGGTGTGTGTTTCCATCCGCCCGCGGTAACTATCGCCCTGGTCTTTACGCTGCTACCGGCGGAATACAAACCACAGCATTCTAATAAGATACAATTTCCATGAAGTGATAGTGACAGTTACACGTGCCATAGATACTAACCGAAATGAAGTACCCAAGTGGCGTGAGGCGAGGGGCTCACCGAAATCAAGCACCCCAATGGGAACTGGAAAGTATACAATCCACGCCAAAAGTAGCTTCTAACCGGTCATTGGAACGGCTAACCGTTAGAACAGAGAGGCTTATATTTACATCGTAAATGAAATGTAGAGCCAAATGCGTCGGTTCGTAATTGCAAAAGCAGACGCACTTAATGTTTGTCGATTACAGTACTATCTACCACGAATGGAAAACAATGGTTTTAATAAACATACGTATTTTTTTGGCGTAGAATCCGAGTATACGAGATAAATAGGGAATGGCTCCCATTTGCAAATGCAAACCTGACCACGCCCACGCAGGAGGGGTAGTTAGGATGTCGCCAGCTGTAGCACAGGTAGACGTCCCCTTGACGCCCCCTTTAATTTCCACCTAAAATGTTTTGTCGTACGATACGACGTTTTCCAGAATTTAGTTGTCTCAAACACCATGTATATATCAGACCCCCCACCCTTCTATTATTCATGGCCCTAGCCGTGGTGGGGTGGCTTGCGTGCCTCAACGATAAAGATAGCCATACAACAGATCTAATCACTGAGGTGGGGTATCTGTGGAGAAGTCTAGCTGCCATACGATTCATGAAGAGGATTTGCGGTTTTAGCAGTGGCTGCAGGGGAAACACTGTAGATGGCTGACTCATGTGACATCGTCAGAGCAGCCAACTTGGACTTATGTTCATACTACGAAATACAACCGTTATATTTACCGAGGACATTCAGATCTAATGCACGTTTTAGTGATGATGATGTCCTCCTGGTAAGATGCTCTGCAGGATTTTGTCATTATGAAAACAAACCTGACGTTCTACATGTCACAATGTGAAACATTAGATCCCTTAGTCCGGTACGTAGGTCAGACACAATAAAAGCAGTAAAGGACAGGTGGAAGATGGATATAGTGAGAATATATGAATCGTGTTGGAAGGAAGAGCAGAACTTCCTGACAGATGTGTACGCTGCTATCAACACAATATAAAAGAAGTGTGTGTTGGAGTCGGTCTAATAATGCATAATGATCTTCAAAGGCATGTAGCAGTATAAATTATACAGGATGTTTCCCAGTTTCCATCAAAGGCTTCTAAAGATAGCAGAGGGGTCTTAATGTACTGGACTATAAAAATATTTATGGGGATAATGTCCATGTTCCATTCGATATAAGGTTAGGTTAAAGTAGGATCACTTTCAAATGTCCCGTCTCACGGTCTGCCCCACAAGCTGAGAGGAGGCCGTTGACGTCAGTTCCCTGTTGCAATTATGACATCACATGCCATTTTCATCGGACTACAATAACGACTGGGAGAAACTGGTATGTTCACAACGAGGAGGGCTGGCGTGGTGCTCCACAGATACACTCTCGACGTCGAAGAGAACTTCCTTCGATACGTAGAAGCGAATTATCCGACGAGTACTTGAAACATTGCCCATGCTGTGGGCTCGTGTAGAGCACACAGGTCAGAACTTATAGTATATGGTGTGTGAGTACCATGAAGTGGAAGATTAGATACCAATCAGATCGTCAAATTTATCTTACTTCAACGTGGTAAATTTGTTGACATTGATTCCTCAGCAAAACTTTAACTTCTAGGTCCACTCAAAACCCCCTATAAGCCTGTCTCAGAAATTGAGAGCACCCAGTAGATTTAGAAAATGCTTTTGACAATTTAGACGGGAAAACTCTTCTTGGAATTCCGAAGTTGTCACGAATAAAATACGTGGAGATCCACCACTTGTATGGCAAAGAGTCTGCAGTTCTCACTTGAATGACATAAACGTTGTGGGGGGGGGGGGGAGGGGGCAGCTACCAGGAAGGGAATGGGACATGGTTGTAGCCTACCCTAAATGTTATTTAATGTGTATATTGAACATACTGCAGAGGACATGTAGGAACATTCTGTAAGGGAATTAATGTTAAACAAATAGTACCGAACACTTTAAGATTTTATTATAACCTTGTAATTC
The DNA here is from genome assembly GCF_023864345.2 of Schistocerca serialis cubense. Classification (NCBI taxonomy): domain Eukaryota; kingdom Metazoa; phylum Arthropoda; class Insecta; order Orthoptera; family Acrididae; genus Schistocerca; species Schistocerca serialis. The sequence continues at coordinate 485,960,400 of NC_064640.1, read as the reverse complement.
TGTCGGAGATGGAAAAATCAAATGAAAATGTTTGGTATTTTTCTCAAAAATAATTTATCAGAAGAATATTACGACAAGTAATGCAAGAGTAATGAATCAGTCAGATGATGCAGGGGGAATTAGATTAGCAAATGACGCGTTGAAAGTAATAGACAAGTTTAAGAGTCTGAACAGCAAAATAAATAAAAACATTGAAAGTGAAGAGGAAGTAGAAGGAAAATCTGCCCTTAGAAACAGAATTATATTAACATATAACAAAGAATAATACTGAAGACTATCTGCTGAAATTACGTAACAAATGAAGTGAAACATAACGGACTTGAGAGTTTGGTAGTACAGGAAGGTATTGCAGAGGGAGATAAAATTTTACAGGTTCGAATCTAGTAAAATGGTTCAAATAAGGTGACGTCATAAGCGAGTGACTGCGTGTGAGATCGCTCTCTAAGTTTTCATATATTTTTAGGTTTCAGATACATATTGTAACGGATTTTGTGATAATATTTACTATATAAGTGACGTATTAGTGGTTTCTTCATTCACCTCTGCCTTTCTTGTGTTAGACCTGATATTTGTGAGTGTTTCGTCTCGAGCAACTTAACCTCTTGCCTGTGTTTACATTCCGTGCTGACCAGTTGCAGCTGTAGCGCCGCATCGAAAGCTAAGTACTAATTAATTGTTTGTGTATAGTGGTTTATTTAGGAACTTTAGTCGTGTTCAACCGGTGTTCTTGGTGTTTTCTGGTGAAGTAATTTCAGAAGAATCTTTTGGGAACTGTTTTCAGCTTCGTTACTGTATCATTAGACGTTTGATTCTCTTTCTGTATTAGTCTTTTGTTATATTAACATTTGTTGTTTATTAATACTGTTAATAATATTAGTTACTTCCCTTGTGGAGTAAGTTTGTGATTATTGTAGTCAGGTTTTTAACATCTTCTTATTGTAGTAGCGGAATTTAGAAAAAGTAAAATTTTACCATGAGTGAAATGTGTGGGCTTTGCCGTAGGTTCGTTAGTAGTGGATTGCGGTGTGAGACTTGTTCGAAGTATTTTCACTGGGGGGAATGCAGTGGGGAAGCCAGTGGGCATTCTGGTGAGATCCTCTCCTGGAACTGCAGGTTATGTAGCAAGAGTAAGTTGATAGAGGAGCAGGAGCGTAAGATCTGTGCCCTTCAGGTGCAGCTGAAAAACGCACAGGAGGAGCTAGATAGGATGAGGAGGGAGAAGGGGGTTGGGGAATGGGAGCTGGCTGTTGGCAAGAGATCTGCTAGGAGAAGAAGATTTTCAGATAGTTTTACTATTGGTGTTTACAATAGATATGACCAACTCTCAGAGTCTAGTGGAGAGGAGTCTCTAGTAGCTGTAGATGTAGGAAGTATGCAGCAGACCTCAGTAGTTACTGTGCGTAGATCAGTTGCAAAGTCGAAGAGGAAGCAGAAGGTTCTGCTGTTAGGTAGTTCTCATGGCAGAGGTGTAGACCAGCAGTTGCAGGAAGTGCTGGAGAGCGAGTACTAGGTCACCAGCATTGTGAAGCCTAATGAAGGGTTGGCTCAGGTGACTGTTAACATAGGGGGGTTATGTAGGGATTTTACTAAAGAGGATCAGGTAGTGATTGTGGGTGGGACTGGTAATAGTATTGGTATGGATGGGGAGTATAACATAGATGGTGACCTGGAAAAGATAGCCACTCAGACTGGCAACACGAAAATGCATTTTGTGGAACTGTTTCAGCGTCACGATCTGCCTCATCTTAATACAGCCGTCAGGCGTAATAAGATGAGACTTGGGGGTGCGCTGATGACGGAAAGCATGGGTCACATTTCAGTGGTGTCGGTGGAGTCTATCAGCAGGACGGATTCCACTAGACATGGCCTGCACCTCAACAGGTATGGGAAGGGGAGGTTGGCAAAGCTTATAGGTGACAGCATAGGTGGGATTGGTGGGATCACTCATGGAAAAATTCCTGCAGTAGTGGGTGTTAGAGCTGCACCTTTTTTAGATTGAAGTCAGCTGATAGGTATTCCTGCTTAAGGGAAGTCTCTCTAACAAGGGAATCACTTTTGACAAAGCTCAGGTATCCGAGTAATGAGGGAATTAGTATATTTCATCAAAATATACAAGGTATTAGAGATAAAGCTAGTGAACTGCTTATAGATGTTGACTCTGAAATTATTGGTATATCTGAACACTTCTTAAATAAGGAGATAATTCAGAGGCTTCCTTTACCAGGATACAGGTTGGCTGGCAGCTTTTCGAGGAGCTCTTTGCGGTGTGAGGGAGTAGCCATCTATGTGAAACACGGCATCCCATTTGAGTCAATTGACGTTTCAAAGTACTGCACTGAATAGGTGTTTGAATGATGTGCAGGTGTGGTTACATTTAACGGAGCTAAACTTCTAACTGTTGTTATTTATAGATCCCCAGACTCCGATGTCACAACATTTTTGTTAAAGCTAGAGGAGGTTCTTGGTTCACTTTATAGAAAATACAAAAAGTTAGTTATATGTGGTGACTTCAATATTAATTGTATAAGTGATTGTGCAAGGAAGAGGATGCTGGTAGACCTCTTTAATTCATATAATCTTATGCAAACCGTATTCTTTCCAACGAGAGTGCAAGGGAACAGTAGAACAACCACAGACGTTTTTTGTTCATTCCTCATTACTAGAAGGGCATTCTGTTTGCAAAAAGGTGAATGGACTTTCAGATTATGATGCACAAATCTTAACTTTAAAAGATTTTTGTGCTGCAACACGTGTTAAATATAGTCATCAGCTGTTCAGGAAAGCTGATCCAGTTGCTGTAGAGACCTTTGTAAACCTTATATAGGAACAAGAGTGGCAAGATGTTTATAGCGCTGATACAGTGGGCGATAAATATAATGCTTTTCTCAAGACTTTTCTCATGCTCTTTGAAAGTTGCTTTCCGTTAGAACGTTTAAAACAAGGTACTAGCACAAACAGGCAGCCTGGGTGGCTGACTAGAGGGATAAGAATATCTTGTAGAACAAAGTGGCAATTATATCAAAACGTTAGAAACAGTCAATATCTAAATGCAGCAGCCCAGTACAAACAGTATTGTAAGGTGCTTAAAAATGTTATTAGGAAGGCAAAAAGTATGTGGTATGCAGATAGAATAGCTAAGTCTCAGGATAAAATTAAAACCATATGCTCAGTCGTAAAGGAAGTTGCTGGTCTGCAGAGACAGGTCGAGGATATAGAATCAGTGCGTAGTGGGAATGTCCGTGTTACTGATAAGTCGCATATATGTACAGTATTTAATAATCACTTTCTGAATATAGCAGGTGAACTAAATAGATACCTAGGCCCAACAGGGAATCATATAGCGCTCTTAGAAAAAAGTGTTCCGAGACTGTTACCTGAAATGCTCCTCCATGATACTGACAAGAGGGAGATTGAGTTAATAATTAAATCACTAAAGACCAAGAACTCTCATGGATATGACGGGGTATCTAGCAGAATACTGAAGTATTGTTCCACATATGTTAGCTCAGTACTTAGCCATATCTGTAACTTTTCCTTTAGGAGTGGTCGGTTTCTTGACCGATTAAAGTACTCGGTAGTGAAGCCACTTTATAAAAAGGGAGACATTGATAATGTTGACAATTTTAGACCTATTTCTATGCCATCGGTGTTTGCTAAAGTTATCGAGAAGGTTGTATATACAAGGTTACTGGAGCATTTAAATTCACATAATTTGCTGTAAAATGTTCAGTTTGGTTTTAGAAATGGTTTAACAACTGAAAATGCTATATTCTCTTTTCTCTGTGAGGTTTTGGACGGATTAAATAAAAGGTTGCGAACGCTCGGTGTTTTCTTTGATTTAATGAAGGCTTTTGACTGTGTTGACCACAAAATATTACTGCAGAAGTTGGACCATTATGGAGTAAGGGGAGTAGCTTACAAGTGGTTCGCCTCTTACTTTAAGAAAAGAAAGCAGAGCGTAATTCTCCGCAATATTGAGAGTGGTAGTGGTGTTCAGTCCCAATGGGGCACTGTTAAGTGGGGCGTTCCCCAAGGGTCGGTGCTGGGGCCACTGCTGTTTCTTATTTATATAAATGACATGCCTTCTAGTATTACAGGTGATTCAAACATATTTCTGTTTGCTGATGACACCAGCTTGATAGTGAAGGATCTTGTGTGTAATATTGAAACAGTAACAAATAATGTAGTTCATGAAATAAGTTCGTGGGTTGTGGAAAGTAATTTGATGCTAAATCACAGTGAGACTCAGTTTTTACAGTTTCTAACTCATAATTCAACAAGAACCGATATTTTGATCAGACTGAATAGGCATATTATAAGCGAGACGGAACAGTTCTAGTTCCTAGGCGTTCGGATAGATAGTAATCTGTTGTGGAAAGCCCATGTCCAGGATCTTGCACAGAAGCTAAATACTGCTTTATTTACCATTAGAACAGTATCTGAAATAAGAGACACTTCAACACGAAAGGTAGTCTACTTCGCATATTTTCATACGCTTATGTCGTATGGTATTATTTTTTGGGGTAATTCTTCTGACTCAAAAAGGGTATTTTTGGCTCAAAAACGGGCTGCTCGAGCTATATTTGTTGTAAGTTCGAGAACGTCTTGTCGACCCCTATTAAAAAATCTGGGAATTCTGACATTGCCCTCACAGTATATACACTCCTGGAAATGGAAAAAAGAACACATTGACACCGGTGTGTCAGACCCAACATACTTGCTCCGGACACTGCGAGAAGGCTGTACAAGCAATGATCACACGCACGGCACAGCGGACACACCAGGAACCGCGGTGTTGGCCGTCGAATGGCGCTAGCTGCGCAGCATTTGTGCACCGCCGCCGTCAGTGTCAGCCAGTTTGCCGTGGCATACGGAGCTCCATCGCAGTCTTTAACACTGGTAGCATGCCGCGACAGCGTGGACGTGAAGCGTATGTGCAGTTGACGGACTTTGAGCGAGGGCGTATAGTGGGCATGCGGGAGGCCGGGTGGACGTACCGCCGAATTGCTCAACACGTGGGGCGTGAGGTCTCCACAGTACATCGATGTTGTCGCCAGTGGTCGGCGGAAGGTGCACGTGCCCGTCGACCTGGGACCGGACCGCAGCGACGCACGGATGCACGCCACGACCGTAGGATCCTACGCCGTGCCGTAGGGGACCGCACCGCCACATCCCAGCAAATTAGGGACACTGTTGCTCCTGGGGTATCTGCGAGGACCATTCGCAACCGTCTCCATGAAGCTGGGCTACGGTCCCGCACACCGTTAGGCCGTCTTCCGCTCACGCCCCAACATCGTGCAGCCCGCCTCCAGTGGTGTCGCGACAGGCGTGAATGGAGGGACGAATGGAGACGTGTCGTCTTCAGCGATGAGAGTCGCTTCTGCCTTGGTGCCAATGATGGTCGTATGCGTGTCTGGCGCCGTGCAGGTGAGCGCCAAAATCAGGACTGCATACGACCGAGGCACACAGGGCCAACACCCGGCATCATGGTGTGGGGAGCGATCTCCTACACTGGCCGTACACCACTGGTGATCGTCGAGGGGACACTGAATAGTGCACGGTACATCCAAACCGTCATCGAACCCATCGTTCTACCATTCCTAGACCGGCAAGGGAACTTGCTGTTCCAACAGGACAATGCACGTGCGCATGTATCCCGTGCCACCCAACGTGCTCTAGAAGGTGTAAGTCAACTACCCTGGCCAGCAAGATCTCCGGATCTGTCCCCCATTGAGCATGTTTGGGACTGGATGAAGCGTCATCTCACGCGGTCTGCACGTCCTGCACGAACGCTGGTCCAACTGAGGCGCCAGGTGGAAATGGCATGGAAAGCCGTTCCACAGGACTACATCCAGAATCTCTACGATCGTCTCCATGGGAGAATATCAGCCTGCATTGCTGCCAAAGGTGGATATACACTGTACTAGTGCCGACATTGTGCATGCTCTGTTGCCTGTGTCTATGTGCCTGTGGTTCTGTCAGTGTGATCATGTGATGTATCTGACCCCAGGAATGTGTCAATAAAGTTTCCCCTTCCTGGGACAATGAATTCACGGTGTTCTTATTTCAATTTCCAGGAGCGTATTTTCTTTAATGTCGTTTGTTGTTAGCAATATTAGCCTATTCCCAACAGTTAGCAGCTTTCACTCAGTTAATACTAGGCAGAAATCAAATCTGCATGTAGAATGCACTTCCTTGACTCTTGTGCAGAAAGGAGTGCAGTATTCTGCTGCATCCATTTTCAATAAGCTACCACAAGAACTCAAAAATCTTAGCAGTAGCCCAAACTCTTTGAAGTCTAAACTGAAAAGTTTCCTCATGGCTCACTCCTTCTATTCTGTCGAGGAGCTCCTGGAAGAGCTAAAAAATTAAGCAAATTCCAGTGTTACGTTGTTGATTTTCTTCATTTAAACTTACGACTTGTCACCTGAATATGTTTTTTTGTATTTCATTTTATCTGTTTCTAATATCGTGTTATAATTTCATGTATTGCTCGTTCCATGACCATGGAGACTTCTCCTTAATTTGGTCCCACGGAACAATAAATAAAAAAATAAAAATAAAAATAGATATATGGTTTAGTATTTGTTTAGAAATGAAACGAGTAGCAAATATAGGCTGGTATTAAGATCTAAATACAGCCCAACCACTGAGGATTCGAAAACTTGCTGTCAAGTCCACTGCTCCAAAATATGCATCCTTCATCTTTACTGTTCGAAGATAGTCAAATGTACTAGCAAAGGAACCTTGTAATTTCGCTACAACCAGAGGTGGACCCTTTCTGTTTTTAACTTGTCCATAATTGCTTGTTACCCGGGCAGCTAAGCTGCCGCACGTTAGCAGCAGAACGGACAGGCTGCTATACTCCCGTTCAAGCCAAGCGATGCCCAACCTAAGTAGGCTAAGGGAATCTTGCTTGCTTGACCGGCTTTCGACTGTAATACTCTGCATAACAGTTAATTTCCAACTCTATTGTTGTAGACTAATGAGCAGTGTCCTTCAATTGATGAAAAATCTTTTTTTTACTCTAGTTTCGCAAGACTGCACTCAATGAAATATATATTCACTGTAGGAGAGAAAATGATGGGCGTTATTTATCTTTTTTCTCCTTTTCGACACATATCAGGCTTACTTATTTATATCGATATGAGCTGTTTTCTGTGCAACTTCAGCCTCTTTCAACTAGTACTAGTTGTTCTCAAATAGAACAATCATCCGGTCAACTCTAATATGTGTTTCATGTAGTAGATAGAACTGTCTCTGAAAGTCGAGATTTTTGCACTTAAGAACCTGAAGATGTCTGTTATAATGTAAGACGTCGTGGTCTCCTGACCTTCATTGCTCACATACTTTGCCCTCGCAATCATATTCCGCACATCAAGAAAATTCATTCGAACCCAAACTCGATAAGATAAAGTCAATGTTGTATGTATTCATGTAAACGATATGAAAATAACTAGTAAATCGCAAGTGCGCACCGTGATTGAAATACTCGAGGCTGGCGTACACACACACATTCAAGACACGACGGTCACAGGGGCTTTTAGTTCGGGAGAGGCAAACCACACCCCGGGGGGGCTGGTCCCTTCAGAGGACGAGTCAACCTATTGTAGTGTCACGGAATAGTAAAGAGTTGGAAACGTGGAATATTGTCAAAGTTTCGTTGCCTATGCTGAGACCCAGAGGCAGTATGTTAGCTAAGAGGTAAGAGGATTGCACATATGTCGGAATGTGTCGTCACGCAGGGGCAATGGCCTGTTACACACAACAGGCGAGAGAGAATTGCTTAGCACGGAGGTTTGTGTTAGACGGAGACTTTCATAGAGTGCAAGACAGAGGTATAACGTCAGTTGTACTGCATTTCACAACTTCACATAAGTCTGCCGTAACAACACGTAACTCTGTCGCAAGAACACCTAAGGGGCGAGTACGACAGATGAATCAGCAGTATAAGTGGAACGAATGCGTTCATTACAAACGAGAATGACGTCAGGACGTCGCTCGTGCTTCCTTTAAATACGCCATCTTTGATAACAACAAGGCACTCGCAATTAGACTTGCAGTTAGATGTGTACTGGGTCGCTGCGTAGCGCTCAGCTCGGTGATTGACATGCTAATCTTTATTAAGGAGATGTTGCAGCCAGGGCGGCCCATCCAGCAGAAGACGTGAGGGGACAGTACCAGCTCTAGTCCTCTCTGCTGCCACTGTCAATCATCAAGCCAGGTTTAGCAGACATCGCGGCAGACTCGCTCGCCGCCAATGCTGACCACATCAGTGAGCCGTCGTCGAGATCGTGCGGGGTTTAGGCCCTGTGCATCCGCCGTCACAACCGGGTGACCCGACGACGTTGGGGGATTGCAGCCCGTTCCGCCCGTCCACAGTGGACGAGCCACCAGGAGGAGCAGGGCAGATGACAGGATCGGATAGAGTACACTCCGCACTACGAGAACGCCTCTCGTGCCGACAGCGTCGGGACTCCAACCCGGAGCCTCCTGCTGTCCGCCGCCGAGCCGGTCAGCCAGCCGGGCGCCGCCAGCCACGCGCGGCCGAAGTACAAAGTAAGGACATTCTTTCGCTATGTCACAGCACGCGGCGCTGCGCTAGCAAGACTGTGAGGCCCGGAGCTGGTGTCATCGCTACGAGTCAGTGGGGACTTGGGGAAGGTCATTGATATCACCAAGCCACATTGTATTCGGCAGGAATAGAGGTGTTATGAATTAATAATGTTTCTTTGGCGTTTCTGACGCGTCCACAGTAATTTCCTAGCATCCTGACAACTGGAGAGGTCACCGCTCGGCCTCCAGTCCACCGTAAGCGACCAGAACCACCAGGGCGCCTACACTATCTACGTCGGCCGGCGACCGCCCGTGGAGCAGACAGCGTTTGCCCGAGTGAAAGGGTGAACAACCCCGTGTTTGGCTTAAAAACAAATTCCATTACATTGTGTGGGAGTTCCCAGCCTACGCATTCTTTACAAACATAGCACACAGTTTCAGAGGTTTTCACAGGGATACAGCAAACGCCAAACGCCGATGCTACAGATTTCCGGATTGGTCGCCTTAAACGCAACGCTATTCTCCCATTTTAGAAGAGCAATGCTGATTGACAAATGATATTCCTCACGCCTTGAGCTGAAGGAGTAACGGAAGAGACCAAAAGATATACCCCTTCACGTCTGGTGTGGAGAGGGGCCATTCTGTTGTTGCTCTTGCAGCAAGAACACGTAACGAGACCGTGTGCACTCGTACGTGTACTCAAAGACCGAGGAACAAGTCTCTCCTTAGTACTTCACTGGGAGAGCACCTCTGTTGAGAGTGAATTGGAGTGCGACTCTATATTGAGTCATTGCGATTAAGCATTGTTCACTGTGTTCGCGGCCACACTTATTGTGCAGTGCGAACGGACAGAGTTATAGTTAAACGCCTGCGAGCAAATTTTTGAGTGGCATCGTGGTGGACTGGTTATCTGACCAGTGTACCATGCCAATAGATGGACTAGGGCTGAATAGGAGTCCTTGACTTCATCAAGGTGTAGGGATAGTTTGATTGGCGAAGGTCAATCCAGATAGAACGAGAGTTATCTTATTTGTCAGCAGCGAGCGACGCAGACAGCGGTCATCGCAGCTCACGGTATTGTGCACTACAGCTCTTACGAGCCTCATATTTCCTCCACAACAGTACACTTAACTGCGTTTCACATTTGACAGCCTCGACCATACCTAGCAACATTGTAACGGATAATTATTCAAGTTGAGTAGGCGCGGCTCTCAGCCATTCTGCCAAGTCAATAACAAACTTTGTATCGAAATTTCATTAGCGAATCATATCCTTAAGATGTAACTTCACATTCCGAAAAGAACACGGAAATAACTTGTTCAGTTCATAATTAAAAGTGCCATCGTGATTTCTCAGAATTTTTGCAAAATAAATAATAATTTTCGTTAGTTTCATGTTTTTCTTACACTAACTAGCACTACTCCAGTACCCAAGTATGCCACTAGTTACGTAAGAAATTTTGTGAATTTTTGTGTCATTTCATTACAGCGGACAACTCCAGAAGATATTTATTGCTGAAAGTTTTTCTGGCATTTCTCTTTAGAACGTTAGGAGCGTCTGTCTGACTTCTGTAGTAGTGTGGGGGTGGAAATTGCATATTGCAGGAGCCACAGGGTAAAGGCTACATCTCAGATTAATCCGTTGCGCAGAATGACAGAATAGCACCCACACGCTCACAATAATACAACGTCAACGAAAACAACATTTTAGAAGCCTACTTTCTGTAACCTTAGTGTTTATCAGCGAAGTATGACCCCAGTTATATAAATTTTAATTACTTTTCCCAGGACGGTAGCCTGTTCGTTGAATTCATTCTCAGTTTCCCAAATAGTTTATTGTAAATTCCCCAAATACATTTTAGCAAACATGGAGTTCGTGTTTCATAGTATGTTAATCTAAAATGTTGATGTATGAAAAAACAGACATTTATTTCGTGCTGTACTTTCTTTGCACTACATTGCATACTACCAGAATGTAATTTTTAATATCCACTGAAAAATATTTTCCTTTTTCAACCTATGTATGCGCAAATTTAGAAAAAACTGTACACTGCTAAAGCGCGTCAAGTCCTTGGCCAATATTTCACACACTTGTGAGCCACTAAGTCTTGGTCCTCTTTCAAAATGTGGAGGGAGCAAACTGCTGGTCTAATTTACAAACATGTAACATACTCGAGTTTACAGAATGAGTGTTTAGCAACTTTTTACACGATTTGCATTGAGAGACACCTACCGATTTATTTGAAGCTGCCTCATAAACACAAGGAAACTTTTTCCCTTCTGCAATTGGACTTTCTTTCTTGACTGGTGTATGTATATTCCCCATCTCTTAATTCCTCCTCAAACGCCGTTATGTTCGATTTGTTCATTTTTCTGCTCCCACTGTCATGATAAAAGAACTGTAGTGGAACTACCAACCCAAACATATACCTGGGTAGTCACGTTGGACTGATAGGACAACCTGTTGTCAGGTGCGGCTGGCTGAGTGGTTCCTGTGAAGCCTGTTAGGGTTGTGGTAACCCAAGCTGGTCTACTTTGACCACTGTGCTTCACTACACATGTTTCAGTAGCGGCAGGTTGTGCTCAAAATGTTCAAAAGTGTGTGAATTCCTAAAGGACCAAATTGCTGAGGTCATCGGTCCCTAGACTTGCACACTACTTATAACTAGATTGTGATAAGAACAACACACACACCCATGCCCGAGGGAGGACTCCAACCTTCGGCGGGACGAGCAGCGCAATATGTGACATGGCGCCTCAAACCTCGCGGTAACTCCGCGCGGCAGAGGTTGAGCTGCTTTAATGGTTGCAGCGGAGATAGCGGCAAGAAGGTTGGAAGGAGAATTTGTACACCTCTGACCACAACACCATGTGCCCTCATGGGTAAGTAATATACCAAAAAATATACAGCTATTTTCATTAGTATTTGTTAGCAGTGAAATGTACCACCATTCCACGCAAGTAACTCCTCTACAGCATTACGAGGAGCCGTGATGTAGAGGTAACGGACGACAAATTGGCAACTCTATCGTTTCAGGTCCAAATCATCTACTCTGTCACTCAGTCATCATACGGGCATCGGAACGGACGAAACTGGAGAGAAGGCCGGGTTACTGTATTTCGTTACAATGAGGTTCCTTCTTTCAATCATCGTACGAAAGTCTAAGTGGTAGATATTGAAATAACCGATCACGGAGCAGAAAAGGAACTGCAATCGCTTAGTAATGGAAAGGCTTCGGGACCATATGAAATACCTGTTGGATTCTACAAAAAACTATACAAAGGAATTTGCTCCCCTTCCAACAGCGATTGGGAAAAAAGCGCAATTTATTTCCGTTTCCAAATTGGACCGTAGAGTCAAATTTGCATAAATATAGGCCTATATCGTTGACGTCAGTCTGTTCCAGAATCACGAAACGAGTTTTATGCTCAATAATTGCGACTTTTTGGGGAACGAAAATCTTCTCCGTAAAAATCAATATGGATTCCGGAAACAGAGTTCTTGCGGAACTTCGCTCACTCTGATCCTTCGTGAGATCTATGGCACTGTAGATGAGGCGCTCAAGTTGATTCCGTGATCATTGACTTCAGAAACGCCTTTGACACCGTTCCGCGATGCCGTTTACTCAAAAAGATACGTAATTTCAGACTATCTGTTCATATTTTCGACTGGATTCAAGACCTCTTTACAAATAGAACTCAACACGTTGCTCTAAAAGGAAAAAGAACTGAGAGATGTAACTGTAATTTCAGGAGTACGCCAACGAGGTGTGATAGGACGTCGAAAGCTCTTTAAGATTATTCGCAGATGATGCGGCTGTCGATAAAAAAGCATCAACGCCAGAAGATAGTACCGATTTTCAGAATGACCTCCAGAGACTAGATGAATGGCACACGTTCTGGCAGTTGACCCTGAACGTAAATAAATGTAACATATAGCGCATTCATAGGAAAATAAAACCATTACAGCACAACAACACTACTAGTCACAAATTCCTGGAAAATGTGTCTACCGTAAAGTATCTAGATTTGGCTAGATTAGATACACTTTTAATTCCAACTGAAACATAGGGAGGAGATTCTCCAGGATGCAGAACATGTCAGAAGAACATGAATACATAATAAATATTTAGCTGGCCGGAGTGGCCGAGCAGTTCTAGGCGATACAGTCGGGAACCACGTGACCGCTACCGTCGCAGGTTCGAATCCTGCCTCGGGCATGGATGTGTATGATGTTCTTAGGTTAGTGAAGTTTAAGTTCTAGGGGACTGATGACCTCAGAAGTGAAGTCCCATAGTGCTCAGAGCGATTTGAGCCAATAAATATTTAGAATGAACACAGGTACGCCAATATACGTTCCACAGGTCACAAGTGAAATGATCGTCACTGATGTGGAATGAGTCAAAAAACTTTTAAACGTATTAAAATATTTCTATATTAAACTACTTAAATATTAGGGTTCGTTGTAGTTGCATGTTTTGAAACGATGTATAGTATTCAGGCTACCATCACTTATGAATAAGAAAGTTAACAAAAAATTCTGACTGCATTTCCAATTCCTTGCTCCCCAGAACTATGATTACTGAGTATAATAGTTGTCTCTGAGTTCTTAAACCGTTTTTGTCAGTGTAAATATGATTTATTCGGTTTCCCATAAATATTTTCCTAAAAAAGTAATCAACACAGTGTTACACATAGGTCGTAATGAAAACGGTATGAACGTGACCTGTAGCGAAAAGGGAGTTTAACATTTAATTTCAGCAGACAACGTTGTAATTTCAGTTTGCATTCACGTTTATTCAGAAGAGTATAATGGCTGTTCTTGTCTATTGATCACGTATTCAATTATTCCGCTAGTTCAAACCCTAAAATATGATTCCAGGCAATTCCTTAATTATGTCTGCATTCGTATTCACCCAGTGATCTGACAGTGAGCTGAAAAGTTTTTCATGCGTTAACTACATCTTACAAAATATTTTACTGATTCCTGTCTTTGAGTGGATATTTAATCAGATTGGTTGACAAAATTTTAATTTCAATGTCATTGAACGCTTGTCTTTTGTTTCACAGCTAAGTTTTGAGTTCGCTTGAATCTGCGATGACGTTCGCTTTTTTTCCTAGCAATTTTCTAACATGGATATGAAACTACGGTGAATCTTTCCCATCCCAAAGATCTTGCTCTGAACATACTTGTCTAAGGCATATTGAAAGATGCTTTTGAGATTTTTCCATTTGTACTCCATATCTTTGTCCTCACCACTGAAAGATTGATTCTGACTACTTGAATACTCAGCAATTTATATCCTGTCACTTGTGCTAGGCAAAAACAGTTTCCTATCTTTGTTAACTTCCCTTGTATTAGCCGTAGATATAGTTGTCATCTAATGGTCACTGGTATCTTCCTCTACGTTAACTGATAAGTTCTGGTATGTTTGTCTCTACAAGGTCTAAGACATATCTTACAAAAGTTGCATGTCTCATCAACAGCTCGAAGTAATTTTCGAAGAAGAGACTCGCAATAATATCACACAACTTCCTGCCTCTGACACTAGTTATATGGCATGACTCTACCAATCTATTCATATCAAGCTGAAGTCACTCCGTAATACAACGACATGATTAGGAAAGTTATTAACGATATTCTTCAAGTTCTCTCTGAAGCGGTCTACCACTACAAATGGTTTATATGGCTCTGAGCACTATGGGACTTAACTTCTGAGGTCATCAGTCCCCTAGAACTTAGAACTACTTAAACGTAACTAACCTAAGAACATCGCACACATCCATGTCCGAGGCAGGATTCGAACCTGCGATCGTAGCGGTCGCGCGGTTCTAGACTGTAGCGCCTAGAACCGTTCGTCCACATCGGCCGGCGGTCTACCACTACAGCTCCAGATTCAGGCGATCTATAAAAGCCTCTGACTGTATTTTTGACCGACTTTTGAGACTTAATCATTAATTCACATTCAGAATCTGTAATAAAGCCGCTAGATATTATCTAATACTTTACTGTAATAAACACGCTGCCACCGTGGCAGACTGTCGTATCCTTAGGATAAATATACAAGTCTGACTTATGCTTATGCCGATTTTTCTTTTTTTAATGGTACATTTTATTGTGAGGTCCATGTCTTAGCACTTTCTTTATTGTCATGTATTTTTGTGTAAAAAGTGTGGATTCCACCCCTATTGCAGTAATCCGGTCGCAGCTAATTTAATGGGCTATGCCACACGGTTATCGAGGCCGAATATGTTATGTAGTGTCTGATGATGTAGTCTACGATAAAACATTGAACAACGATCGTCCTTTCCTTTTTGAATACACTATTTGAGTTTCCATCTATCTCGAAACACCATTTTTTCTGTCACACATTTTTAAATTTGTTTTTGAATTCTCTCGTAAATATATTCTGCGTCTTCCACACGTTTTAAGAATTAAAAATAAAGTCACGTATCGAGTCAATAAATAGGCATGAATTTTTGCCTCGGGATATTGTGATGAAAAATATTACTAAAACATCAACTGAGATATTTAACGCAAACTATAGATTCAAAATAATGGCAAATGGAATTAGTGTTGGACAAACGTGATATATTTTGTAGATGAATAAGTTTCCCTGTTCTCAGATGTTCTTTCGTTCCAGTCACGTAAGGAGATGTAGTTTACATACGGAGTCGGAGTTCTCTCCGGAATTTACCTTGACAAATCTGAATAGTTTTGTTAGATCCTGTGTTAACCAATAAATGCAGACACAAATACTTTAAGGAATGGAAGTCCTTTCTATATCAAATCTAATCGCCCGAACTACATGTTGCACAGTGAAATAATTTTGCAGGTATATGCAGTGGAGTGAGGTGTGAGCAGAGATATAGTGAAAAAGTAAAAGTCATGAGTGATGCTGCAGTTGTACCGCATGAATAGAACAGAAATAGTAAGCGAAAAACTTTTTTTTCTTTCGTCATTTTGTGCAGGACGTCAGCAAGAAATACAATGAAGACCAAAGGAAACTGGTACATCTGCCTCATATCTTGTAGGGCCCCCGCGAGCAGGCAGAAGTGCCACAACACGACGTGGAATGGACACGACTCCATGACTGCTACAGGGCTGTCCATAAACCCGTAACAATATGAGGGGGCCGGCCGAAGTGGCCGTGTAGTTAAAGGCGCTGCAGTCTGGAACCGCAAGACCGCTACGGTCGCAGGTTCGAATCCTGCCTCGGGCATGGATATTTGTCATGTCCTTAGGTTAGTTAGGTTTAACTAGTTCTAAGTTCTAGGGGACTAATGACCTCAGCAGTTGAGTCCCATAGTGCTCAGAGCCAATATGAGAGGATGGAGATGTCTTCCGAACAGCATGTTGCAAGATATCCAAGATATGCCCCATAATATCAATGTCTGGTGGGTTTGGTGGTCAGCGGAAGTGTTGAAATTCAGAAGATTGTTCCTGGAGCCACTCTGTAGCCATTCTGAACGTGTGGGATGTAGCACTGTCCTGCTGGGATTGCCCAAGTCCTCCGTAGTGCAGAATGGACATGAACGGATGCAGGTAATCAGACAGGACGCATCCGTATGTGTCACCTGTCAGAGTCGTATGTAGGCGCATATGGGGTCCCATATCACTCCGACTGCACATTCCCCACACCATTACAGAGCCTCCACCAGCTTGAACAGTCGCCTGCTCACATGCAGGGTCTATGGATTCTTGCTGTCGTCTCCATACCCGTCCACCTCCATCCTCTCGATACAATTTGAAACGAGACTCGTCCGACCAGGCATCATGTTTCCAGTTATCAACAGTCCAATGTCGGTGTTGACGGGCTCAGGCGAGGCGTAAAGCTTTGTGTCATGCAGTCATCAAGGGCACAGGAGTGAGCCTTCGGCACCGGAAACCCATATCGATTCTGTTTGGTTGAATGGTTCGCACGCTGATACTTGTTGATGCCTCAGCATTGAAATCTGCAGCAATTTGCGGAAGGGTTCACTTCTGTCACGTTGAACAATTCTCTTCAGTCGTCGTTGGCCCCGTTCTTGCAGGATCTTTTTCCGGCAGCAGCGATGTCGGAGATTTGATTTTTTACGGGATTCATGACATTCCCGGTACACTCGTGAAATGGTCGTACGAGAAAATCCCCACTTAATCGCTATCTCGAAGATGCCGTGTCCGTCGCTCGTGCGTTGACTACAACATCACGTTCAAATTCTATTAAATCTTAATAACCTGCCATTGTAGCAGCAGTGACCGATCTAGCAACTGCGCCAGACACTTGTCTTATATAGGCGTTGCTAACCATAGTGCCGTTTTCTGTTTTCGTATCTCTACATTTGAATACACATGCCTGTATCAGTTTCCTTGGCGCTTCAGTGTGGTTTGATAAAGGTTTGAAGTTATGTGTGCCAGCCACTGTGGGCGAGCGGTTCTAGGCGCTGCAGTCTGGAACCACGCGACATCTACGGTCGCAGGTTCGATTCCTGCCTCGGACATGGATGTGTGTGATGTCCTTAGGTTAGTTACGATTAAGTAAATCTGCGGTCTAGGAGACTGATGACCTCAGATGTTAAGTCCCACAGTGCTCAGAACCATTTGGAAGTTATGTGTAAAGTTCGTTGAAAGTCGCTAGTGCTGTCATTCTCAAATACTTAATGAATGTAGTCAAGGTTACACTGCCTCAACACATATACACAGTTTCTAACTGTAACACTTGTCTGCTTGACAGACAACGTGCAAACACACCCCGTGCACGAAGAACCGGGTTAGTCGTTTAGTAATACAGTCTCCATTAGTCATATCTCCCAAATTTAGAATTTCTTTGTTTTCATTATTTCAATACTTTTCTGCCAGCAATGCTCTTTTTTAACTTCTTGGAAATCAAACAGTCGATCCCTGCTGTTAGACAACGAAAACGGCTTTCTTTTTCTTCCTGTTTCTGCTACGTGAACAGAATAATTAGGCAGGAGCACTTGAATGAAAATATACGTCTCGTGGCACAAGAATTATGATAGCAAGGTACATATGACCAACAAAGGTTATGAACATTACGGAAGATTTTGCATAGAGGAATGTTAGTGTTTTCTGTTATAAAATCACAAAATGGTAATAGTCATTAACTAAAATGTTAAAATCTGATGTTGAAGAAACATTGCTGGTGGTATGAAAAGCAGGAGATTAGGCTTATTTTGTAGCAAACTGTAGCGGTACTACCGCATTCCCCGTCCCCACTGTCCCGACCGTGTTGTAGAATTGACGATAAGCCACTGTGTTATGCAAATGTTAGACAATAAATAAAATTTTTTGTCCATAATTAGCACTATGTGTCAACAATTCACAAAATTACGCGATTTGCCGAAGTTCTGGGTTAGGTCAGTGTTTATAGCCTCATATATGAATTCTGAAAAACATTACTAAGCGTCTGGAATAGTAGTTCAAAGATTACGTAACGAGATATTCTTATCAAAGCTTAAGGGAATACGATGGAAAGTGGAGATTATGAATGAGTTCCATCGCCAGCCTCAGCTCGTATCAGTGAGGCCACATGGACTTTTAGGCGCGGTTACGGTAAGATGTAGAGAAATGCTAGCGTGTCGTACTTAATATATTGAACGTGGCCTTACTAAAAGGCGAAGCTTTTAATCAGTTTCAGTTTATGTCATCGAGATGATATTGAATTAGGTCATCGGATGTACAAAATAAGTACAAGTTTCCGATGTTTCTATTTTACACAATTTTCCAGTTGATGTTATTACATACTGCGTATCCAGATACCAGCAGTGAATACCGTTTTGTGCTAAGACTGTCAGCTCAGCTAAAGTTTAACTATTTCTAATGTAATACGAATAGATAGTATAAAACACCTGATATCACTTGTCTGCTCCGTCAGCGATTAGTCACTGTTGTCACCCACAAAGACAAAAATTTTGCATTAATCTAGCGGCAGAAAATGTAGACCATTGTTTCAAACACATTTCCTGACACAGAAAGTGAAGCACCCAGATGAATGACTGGATTTCAGTGTAACTTAGCGCACATTATTAGTGTTCTATACTTTATTAAGTTATGAGTACATGTAGGAATGTCAACTGAAACTCTCCTGATTAAAAGCTGTCTTATAATCTGTAACTAATGACTCATGAAAATATTGTTTAATGCCAACCTGAATTCTTTTTAAGAACAAGTTAACAACTGGGGCACTTACTTTTCGTAACGGTTGATCTATGGACTTAAATGTACGTTTAAATATAACGCGATATTGCAGTGAGTGTATACTCAAGAAGAGCGCTGTAATGTACTTTCGGACACACATGCTCCAAGGAAAAGACACTGTGGCGGCTACAGCCGTTATGAATTCATGAAATGTATTCGAAGTGGCGAACGCGGAAAACCATTAACTGTATAAGGGAATGACGATCGTGAAAATTTGTGTCACGCCGGGACTCGCACCCAGAGTTCTCAGTTTACGCGAGCTGATGCTTTAACAGTTATGGCTATCCTTGCGTGAATCACGTTCAGACCCAAACTTCCGTAAGTCGTTCTTTCTGCCTCACAACCTGTACTCATACACACATCTTGCAGGTCCTGTACATGGGTGAACATTTTAATTGAAAGTCGCTGCGTGTTATCGGCGGATAATTACGATATTGCAGTGCCTGCGTTGTTGGGAAGAACGATACAATTTTCCTGCCGACATGCATGCATGCCAGACTGCCTTCGGCGGTAGAGCGGTATGGATGGAACTGTTTACATTCTCGCTGCTGTGCGCTCTTTCGAGGTGTTTCTATGCTACAATGGCTTTCAAGCATGTGAGTACCTTTCGAAGTAAATAGCTAATTCATATCTGAAACTAACCCTGAAATTCAGCTTTATGAATGAATATGCACATTCAAAAGCACTGGAAGTAGAACGATTAATTCGAGATGTTGTAAAGTTCCTCTGTATTGATGTTGTTGTAATCCATTCTGAATTGTGAGAAGAGTGGTTTACGTTAAATTAGCAACTGATGGTGCATGCGACGCTATTTTATAGAAGGTGAGGGACGGGTTCAAGTTCAGACATTCAGACGGCAACTTTGGTCCAGTGCCTGTGGATAGTGAGGGTCTGGGACTCAGGAGGATCCAAATATTCGAACTCCCGTTTAAAGTGCCGGCCGACAAAGTGGCCGTTGCACTCAGACTCTATGAAAACGATTCACAGCCACATCACGGAGAAATGTGCACAATTCAACACCTAACCTGTACCGAATGAAATGCGTCAGGTACGCACGGAACTCAGTTACGATGTTCCGTCTTATCTCTACACCAGGGCATGCTGAGCATTCATCATATATCAATGCCAGACAAAGACCTGCTCAGGTTGCGGAACAGAGGGCCATGTTCGCTCAGAGTGTCTGCAGCGAAAAATTACCCATCTCCATCCTACTGATCTGTTGCCTTCCACCACGCTGACATATTCACCTCTCACATATATAGCAACGCACCAGACAGATCCCAATCAGATGCATTTGACTGACCACTGGGAGGATCTTCTACAACTTTTCATGTCAAGATGAGACGAGGAGAGCAGCTGACACCTAATTAGGTTGCCGCTCCCACTCCACCAGCTCCATAGAGAGGTGAAGAGAAGCCCAGTGGTGATATGGATGTTGATGCAATGGTTGTATCCACGGTCGCCTTTGTGCCTGGACGTCAGGATTCACTCCCATCATCTGACACAGAGATGCTCCCTCGGAAACAGCAGTCCCCAAAGAGGCATAAGAAGAGAAAGACGACTTTAGCCAATATGCCATTGACACAGTCGTGAGCCGGTGAGAACTCTCACGACGACGAACGACTTCCGATGGACCCACACATGCCAGATTGTGACACTTGCCTTTCCACTGACCGGCTGTCGGAGATCCATCCCACCAAAGCGAAGATTTTAACCCTTACCCACTATGGGATTGAAGGTGTCATGGGACGAACGAGATGACCGGATCGGCAAAGAACCTCCCTATATGAACCAAATTAACCTCCGAACAACGAAAAATACGACGAACTTTGTTACACACTCTCGATTTCCCAGACTGTAGCAGGGAGATCACCCAGCAGACATCGTACGTGTATTCATCGAATGATGTCCCCCACTCTATCAGGAAGTGCGCCACAATTATGCGACCTATCCAGCAGCCCCACAATAAGATGTCGGCATCGCGTTTGGGGAGAACATGAGGGATGAAATTGTGGACGTCCTTGCCAAGTGGCCAGTTAATAAGTCACTAGGACCACATGGTTTATCGTTGGTATTCTTTTGGATCTTTTGAGGATTCGATGGCCTCATGGTGGAAGGATATAAATCTCTAGCTGTCCCAATTCTGCAGGCTTTCATGCGAGATCTCGGTATTCTGGTGCTCAAACAAGCTGGAGGGACGCAGATTGAACGTTGCTGCCCGGTCACCCTCCCCAATTGTAATTTCAAGATCTTCGCCAGAATCTTTACAATGTGTCTTAAGTGAGTATTGCACAATGTTATTTCATATAAACACACATATTTTGGGGTGGGGGGAAGGGGAGGGGACAGTAATATCCAGAAGATCAAGATCTGATTCCCACTGCGTCGCCCTGGTCGAATAGTGACCTAGTCTCAACACACTTCCATCACGAGTTTGATAAAGTGAGACATGATTTACTAGCTACCATTTTGGCCTTTACCTTCACGATCATGCGCATTCTCTATGTTGCCTCATCGATTGTGATGATTAAAGGTACAGTGGAAGGATACATCTCCGCCTTACGTTAGGTCAACGGGGCAATGTTTCTTAAGTGAGTACTGCAGAATCTTATTTCACACGAACAAACATCTTTGGGAGGAGGGGAGGAGAGAACAGTAATATCCAAAAGTCCCTCAAGATGTGATCTATGAACCTCTATGCAGTAGCGGCAGAGCCGGTTCTATGTAGGCTGATCTTTTGGGGATCATGCTGAGAGGACATCATTTTCAGTGAAATGTTTACACGGATGATCTAGTCTTTCTCACCCATTCTAAACAGGAGATCCGAATGGCGCTAGCAGGGGTCGAGCAGTATTGGAGTGCGGCATGCCGCATGAAAGACATGGTCAAGTCACGTGCCATGGAAATAAGCTGAAGGCTCTCGGAAGGGAGTGTGGCCCCGATGTGGACGAAGCGGTTTGGGCGTCATATTTACGAAATATGTCCTCCATACGGCGGCGACGGACTGTAAACGCCTTTTACAAGCACTCCACATACGCGTTCGTGGCCACCTCCTCCGAGCTTTAGTTAGGGTCTGAAGGGTCGCCTGCGTTAACACCAACATGGCGGGCCGGATAGCTCATTTGACGCATATCATACTGATGACTCCATCGATGGCCCAGTGGATCCAGTCAGCCTTTGATTCTTTCTCTTCAAGATATACAGCTATGCTCTCACAAGAGCTATATCGTCCAGGGCTACGACTCGTAAATGAGTAGAGTGTCCACTTCATAAATCATCAACTAGGGCTACTGGACTCCACAACTGTTTCACTTCGCTAGTCTCCATCGTCCAACATCTTGGTTGCGTCCAATCCACAGATGCTGATGTTGATTAAAACACCATTATCAGTCAATACTCGTTTTCTGAAAATCAGTCCTTATACCCTGCTCACATTTGCCGGAAATGCGAAAGTGGACACACAAAGGGATCAATTTTCGAACGCTACAGAATGGAATACACGCGTCGCGCAACATTTGAGATGCGAACAGTAAGACCAAAAATATCAGAGCTTATGAACGCCCAGCAGAAGGCGAGCCAATGAGACCTAAAATTGATTTTTTTTTTAATTCTGTGGGACCAAACTGCTGAGGTCATCGGTCCCAAGGCCTACACACTACTTAATCTAACTTAAACTAACTTACTCTAAGGGCGACACACACACCCATGCCCAAGGGAGGACTCTAACCTCCGACGGGGGGAGCCGCACGAACCGTGGCAAGGCGCCCGAGACCGCACGGCTACCCGGCGCGGCTCTACAATTGCTATTTACGTCACTGAGTGCCTCCCTGTCCCTCTTCTTTTAGTACAAAGCAACCGAGAAGAGGAAGGAAGAAATGTCCCTTCTATTAGACAGTGTGAATTGGCTGTATAATGTCACAGGAATAATGACTACACTAAACACTGCCCTAAGAAGGCTCTTTCTGACAAAATTCATTTTAAAGTCAAAAGCAGGTAAATGCAAAAGGTAATTCCTAGTAGTTTCATATATTTTAGTTCACAGAGCAGTTTATGTCGTGTAGTGTACTATAGTACATTACCGAGTCACTTAAGCTATTGAAGTATTCACAGTCCTCTTCGGGACTTACCACAGTCAACTCCAGTGATCTTTAATAAAAATAAACAGCTCTTTCATAAGATATCTACAGAATGATTCGATGTAGTCTGGACATGAGGTGTACCAATAACTGCCACTAGTGAGCGCTAAGAGCTCAGATGACACTTCACAGTAGTTATAAAATAGTTATTAAGCGTTATCATCAAGGTCACGTCGGTGCATTTCATGTCGAAGGCGTCTATCTCTCACGAATGACGCTTTAGATAAAACTAGACATGATTAGATTTCCATTTTTGCCAAAGATATACACTATTTACCATAATAGGATTTGTAATTTATTGTTACTTCGTCTGAACTTTAGTGCCGTTCCGAGAGGAATAATCAAGGATGTGTTAAAAGTTACCTAATATTAACTGGACAGTTTTCGCGATAAGAAACATAACGGGCGTATACAAAATGTGCAAACTTGTTGTACTTTCTACATCGTCGTAAAAATTCGCTCAGAATCCAACAGCCAGCAAATGATTCTTTTTAAAAATGAAAATATTTCCAGACGCTGGCTCATTGTACCCAAGAAACGTCTCTACATTGCATTGCCACTTTCGTGAGTTGAAGCCATAAAAGTATCACCAATGGTGGTCGAGAGTGTCCCTGTTTGTGCGTGAGGCAGTGAGTAAAAACTGAAACTGAGATCCAGCACCTCATATCTAATGCAGTGTAAGTGTGATATCTGCCGCTAACTGCCGTGACACATTCATCTCCAATTTTGCTTTACAAAATCTAAACAGCAAATAGTTTTCATTTCATAGGTGCAGCTCATAAAAGGGAATGAAAATGTAATGTGCGGTGTCGATAGCATTTTTAAAATACGATGAGATTTCTGTACCTGACTGAGGCTCGAAGGTGAGCGAAAGTTTACACTTAACTTCTCGTTCATGATAAGGCAATGGAGGTGAAAAATTATCTCATTTGGAAATGGGTGTGAAAAATGTACCGCCATTGATTTTCTAAAGAAACAGTAAGTCCACTGGACTAAAGAGCATTATGAAATCAAGTTAACAGCAAAATCAGAATGACCGAGGAGGAATTTGAATATGAGCCTTTCCAAACACCAGGCAGGAGTCTTAATCCATGCGTCCTTTGCTCAGTTTGAAAATTAAGATGCAAATTTTATCATTACAAATTTTAAAAAACCTTCTGCACTTCTCTACTGCGTAAATTATAGATATAGTGTGCTTCAGTATACAAAAATCTGAGAGGCGAAAGAAGTAAGAATGACAGGGAGTGTCATCAATCTCGAATCATTGTTTAATAAAGTGATTTATACTTACATAACGAGATCCAAAGTGCCATGAATAATACCGTAGAAAAATTCAAGAGGTCATGCCACAGCCGGTTCTTCTCCCAGCTGCAGGAAACTTCTTATCTGAAGTTTCGCCGGGGGTGGCAATAGATAAATGTTTTTGGAGCTTCTCTTTTCCACGAGAGATATTTTCGGTGACTCACAAGCAGCCACATTACTTACGGTTGTAGGGTTCTCCAAGCAGAGTTGCTTGGCGGTAGCCCTAAACTGAGAAAAAGCCTTTCCGCGTAGTACTATGCCACCGCAATTCACTAGTTGTAAATTCTCGTAGCTTTAACGCACAGGTTTCACGGGACAAATATGAAGTTATTAGGCACCGCCTGTCTCTTGATTACCCAAGCTTAGTGGTTTAACGTAATCTCTAAGTGGTAGGTTCTTTATTAGTAAAGATGATTCAAGAGATCCTAAGTTTCACGTTTTTTTGTCTCTCATGTGATGCTCCTGTACGCATACCAGACGTTGCATGTTGTCTGGTACGACTTGATTTACAACTTCTCTTCTGTATATTCTGTCACTAGGGCAAATGTATAATTGCGGAGCGACATCCTCTGTTCAGAATTAATAGTGGATTTAAAACGTACATTATGAGTCATACATGCTGCACAAAATCAAGTTTGTTGCTAGATGTTGAAATATAGGTAAAGTGACGATATGTATCTTTTAAATGGAGCCTTACTTGGAAACATTTGCTGAAGGGTGTATTGTACCAGTTATTTTATCATCCATGAAAAACATAAAATCATTCAACAAAGAAATACGAGAAAGCTATAGTAAAATGTTGCTGAAAGGGAAGATCATAAGTAATAGACGCACTGATACAGGAAACGAACTTCTTATTTTACTATCTGTTATGGAAATATACTGAAATTGTAACGTTTCTCTTTAAACACGTAGATGTTATCAAATAAACTGAAACAAGAAATGAATAATCAAGATTTCCTTTATTTTTAATCAAAAATTTTAACGAATTTGAGGTTTTAGTTTGTGCGTAAGTAACTTAACGATCGTGAAAGTTGATAAACTAATAATTTCACTATTTTACGTCTCACATACGAACCATGTAAATTATTGTTGCGTACCTCACATGTTCTGTTAAAACTTTATATCTATAATATTGTGGAGCTTACAAGTGTTGACAGTAATACAGTTGATTTGCAGTCGACTGTTGTGTCGAACACTTATATCTGTTGTCCTAGAAGTCTACCTATCCTGTGGTATTACGACT
This sequence comes from Schistocerca serialis cubense, assembly GCF_023864345.2. Lineage (NCBI taxonomy): Eukaryota > Metazoa > Arthropoda > Insecta > Orthoptera > Acrididae > Schistocerca > Schistocerca serialis. The sequence goes on along the minus strand of NC_064640.1, from coordinate 485,934,963 downwards.
AATAACAGTCAATATGTGTACAATGAGGTTTATTCACTAGTTCGTTCATGTTCTCGAATCGTATATTTTCAAGTTTCAGGTTTGCGGCACGGATAATCTCTACCATGGTCATTCGGGATGTGCAGAACCACGATTCGTCACTGAACACAATGCAACGCCACTCATCAGAAATCCATGCTTCAGGGTTACGGCATCAATCTTAACACAGGCATTTGTGTTGTAGTTGTTACAGTAGCCTACGCATGAAACCTTAAGTCACTAGTCTTGCTGCTGGTCTCCGACTAATGGTGCGGCTGATACACAATTTTACAGAGAGTTGATTACTTGCTCTCAGATGAGATGCGAATATCTGAAGGTCTTACCATGTGCTTGGTACACAATGTGGCGGACCTTTCTGTAGTGGTCCGAAGTGGTCTACCGGAACCCGAAGACGAGTATGCCTACTCTCATGTTCCCATGCGGTCCAACATCGTGCCACTGTCACACCTGGGTGCACCACATATCTACACTACTGGCCATTAAAATTGCTACACCAAGAAGAAATGAAGATGATAAACGGGTATTCATTGGACAAACATATTACACTAGAACTGACATGCGATTACATTTTCACGCAATTTGGGTGCATAGATCCTGAGAAATCAGTAGCCACAACAACCACCTCTGGCCGTAATAACGGTCTTGATACGCCTGGGCATTGAGTCAAACAGAGCTTGGATGGCCTGTACAGGTACAGCTGTCCGTGCATCTTCAACACGATACCACAGTTCATCAAGAGTAGTGAATGGCGTATTGTGACAAGCCTGTTGCTGGGCCACCATTGGCCAGACATTTTCAATTGTTGAGAGATCTGGAGAATGTGCTGGCTACGGCAGTAGTCGAACGTTTTCTGTATCCAGAAAGGCCTGTGCAGGACCTGCAACATGCGGTCGTGCATTATCCTGCTGAATCATAGGGTTTCGCAGGGATCGAACGAAGGGTAGAGCCACTGGTCGTAACACATCTGAAATGTAGCGTCCACTGTTCAAAGCGCCGTCAACGCGAACAAGAGGTGACTAAAGACGTGTAACCAATGGCACCCCATACCATCACGTCGGGTGATACGCCAGTATGGCGATGACGAATACACGCTTCCAATTTGCGTTCACCGTGACGTCGCCAAACACGGATGTCACCATCATGATGCTGTAAATAGAACCTGAATTCATCCGGAAAAATTAAGTTTTGCCGTTCGTGCACCCAGTTTCGTCGTTGAGTACACCATCGCAGGCGCTCCTGTCTATGATGCAGCGTTAAGGGTAACTGCAGCCATGGCCTCCGAGCTGATAGTCCCTGCTGCTGCAAACGTCGTCGAACTGTTCGTGCAGTTAGTTGTTGTGTGGCAAACGTCCCCATCTGTTGACTCAGGGATCGAGACGTGGCTGCACGATCCGTTACAGTCATGCGGATAAGATGCCTGTCATGTCGACTGCTGGTGATACGAGGCCATTGGGATCCAGCACGGCGTTCCGTATTACGCTCCTGAACCCACTGAGTCCATATTCTGTAACAGTCATTGGATCTCGAACAACGCGAGCAGCAATGTCTCGATACGATGAACCGCAATGATGATAGGCTACAATCCGAACTTTATCAAAGTCGGAAACGTGATGGTACGCATTTCTCCTCCTTGTACGAGGCATAACATCAACGTTTCACCAGGCAAAGCCGGTCAACTGATGCTTGTGTATGAGAAATCAGTTGGAAGTTCTCCTCATGTCAGCACGTTGTAGGTGTCGCCACCGGCGACAACCTTGTGTGAATGCTCTGAAAAGCTAATCATTTGCACATCACAGCATCTTCTCCCTGTCGGTTAAATTTCGCGTCTGTAGCACGTCATCTTCGTGGTGTAGCAATTTTAATGGCCAGTAGTGTGTATATTGCGCCATTCGACCAGCCACCTAAATGGAGATCCATAATGAGGTCCACCTGAAACTCTGTGAGATGCTGTTAACGCTGTTTTACAACAGTTTGCGGCATCTATATATTCTTCAGAGTGATCACTCAACATCTGATGCTGTTCGCTCTCATTACTCATCACCAGACTCGGAAACAACACTACACACGAATGACACTAATGCAATCCGGTGATCATTCAGCATGTCAAAGAAAATTGCAGCTCTTAATAATATTCAAATAGCCGTCGATGATTACACTGAATGTTGCTTATCACATATTTCAGATTTCAGCACTTACTATTTTTCGCATTTGTTAACTCGCGAGCACTGTTGCTAACTTAATCTGTGTCGAAGAGTCGCTGGAATGGAAAAGTCTGTGCTCAGTCGAGAAGGGTAGTTTGAGTGACGTTCATTGGCGAGCGGTGTCTTTTCCAGTAGGACATCAGCACGCTGTCGGCCGGTACCGTTTGGTCGGCGTACGAATGAGAATAAAGAGTTTATCCGCATATAGTATTTTGTATGTAGATGGCGAGTTTGGCTGACAGATGTTGCTTGGATCTTTATGTGCAAATCCATACAAATTATAAAAACCGATGGAAATGTGTACATATGGTCCACATCTCTCCCTAACCACTAGATCGAATCAGTAAAACTTGATACTCATATCACTTACTGTCGGGAAAGAATCGCTTACTACATTTTCGCAGTAAAACTTCGGCATCAGGTATGACGCATTAATTTGTTATTTACTAACTATTAAGTATATATACGACACATTTTGTCGACAGTATTCACATATATATCATTAGAGTTACCTGCAAAATTTTGTCATTCCATGACACATAGACCAAGGCTCTGAGCATTATGGGACTTAATATCTATGGTCATCAGTCCCCTAGAACTTAGAACTACTTAAACCTAACTAACCTAAGGACATCACACAACACCCAGCCATCACGAGGCAGAGAAAATCCCTGACCCCGCCGGGAATCGAACCCGGGACCCGGGCGTGGGAAGCGAGAACGCTACCGCACGACCACGAGATGCGGGCACATAGACCAAGAGATACACGTATGACACATAAACAATGAGATGCATGGGAAACAGCCATATCATGCATAACGTTTAAATTAGTTACTTCTTTGCTATTAACTCTATCCGCACCACATGTTGCACGTAGTATTCACATATAACGCTGACGGAACTTACAAAATTATATCTTTGTACGATATATATTTGAGGACATATGACACCATAAACATCAAGCAGCGTGAACACAAACTGCAGGACGAAATTCGCTAGACTTGCAGGTGAACTACATGTACAAGTATGTGTGAAATATGTTAAATGTATATCAGACACATCTAACATGCACGTACACAAGCAAAGCAATCGGCAAAAATCTTATCCTAAGCCCCTGACTTGATTCAACGAAACTTGGTGCACATACTGCATACTGTCTGGAAAGAAGTATCTTTAACTGGGATAGGGATGATAATGTAGGGAGAGAAGGGGGTTGGAGGACGTGGACAGATGGAGAGTTGGGCGGAGGAGATAGACCCGTATAGGGTGGAGGAGGAGACAGACAGAGAGAGGAGGAGGGGGATACAGACTGATAGGGAAGCGGGAGATGTCGGCAGAGAGAGTGGCGAAAAGGGGACGGACAGAGAATAGGAGGACGAGGAGATGGACAGAGGGAGCTGGGAGAAGGAGACGAACAGTTACTTTAAAATGAGATGTGCTACCTGCATTATCTTGTTACGAGTTACATGTTACGAGGTAATGCACTGCATAGCGCAGTTTGCCGTATTATTACAATGCAAAGGATTCACGCCAGTACAGAGCCATTACAATTGATAGGAGTCAACATCCTCTCTACTGTTTGGTTTCAAGTCTCATCTTACTTGGTCCAGCCTTCGGTTTCTCTATATAGCACATTCGAATTACAGGGGAACTGTATCAATTATCGTTTTTTCTTGTTGAATATTTCATGGGTAAAGTCTTCCTTATACAGCGGCATAAAAATCTATGTCATTCATGCAGGGACATCTGTGTTCTTGAATGTACCGGGTGGTCAAAAAGTCAGTATAAATTTGAAAACCTAGTAAACCACGGATTAATGTAGACAGAGAGGTAAAAATTGACACACGTGCTTGGAATGACATGGGGTTTTATTAGAACAAAAAAAAAGTATAGCAAGACGCGTGAAAGATCTCTTGCGCGAGCCGTTTGGTGATGATCGTGTGCTCAGTCGCCACTTTCGTGGTGCTTGGCCTCCCAGGTCCCCAGACCTGAGTCCGTGCGGTTATTGGCTTTGGGGTTACCTGAAGTCGCAGGAGTATCGTGATCGACCGACTTCTCTAGGGATGCTGAAAGACAACATCTGACGCCAATGCCTCACCATAACTCCGGACATGCTTTACAGTGCTGTTGACAACATTATTCCTCGACTACAGCTATTGTTGAGGAATGATGGTGGATATATTGAGCATTTCCTGTAAAGAACATCATCTTTGCTTTGTTTTACTTTGTTATGCTAATTATTGCTATTCTGATCAGATGAAGCACAATCTGTCCGACATTTTTTTAACTTTTTTTTTCTAATAAAACGCCATTTAATTCCAAGCATGTATGTCGATTTGTACATCTCTATCTACATTATTCCGTGATTTAGTCAGTTTTCAAATTTATTCTGACCTTTTGATCACCCGGTACTATGACTTATATTTTGAATTGAAATAGTCAGTAATTTTAAATGACTTCCCTGCATTCACTTACGTACCTTGAACCCAATTAAATTTAAATTTGAGCTATCACTATTCCTGCACTTCGGGAATTCATTTGCGGTAAAGAATCTGACGTGATCAATTCCTTTAACGATCGTGTTCATTCACCACGAGCTGCTTGCGCAGTTAGCACTCATCTATTCAGCAACACGAATATTATTAGCATCTTTGCATGCCTATTTCAGGTTACTGAAGGTATGTTTCCATCGAGATTTTCGTGGCAGCTAACGATATCCCTGGATCCATTCAGTATTTATTATATTTAGTATTTTCAGTCTTTACGTGGAAAAGAATTTAGATTACAATTGCGAGCAAGGTATGTTCATTGCCCACGCCTCGTCTATATGATGGGACATTGACACATTTCGTAGGTCAAGAAGTGAACTCAGTGATTATACAATGATCTCAGTGTACAAGACTCTAGATGAGAATTTCAGCCTTAAGTCACTAGAAATGCTAATCATTTGCATAAAACAGCATCGTCTTCCTGTCGGTTAAATTTCGCGTCTGTAGCACGTCATCTTCGTGGTGTAGCACTTTTAATGGCCAGTAGCGTATTTACTGCCCTTAAATTTTTGGAAACTGACCAGCTAGCCACCGACTTCAATCGAGGAGGGGTTTCGTGTACACAAAACAGAATCTCACCAATACACCGCAACAGACCAAGGTATGCGGCAAGAGAAGAATGTCCATATAAGAGATTCGTCTTTACCAAGGGAAAAACATTCCCAAGGACATATAAAAGAGTGATACATAAGAAGATTTTTAAAAAAGCTATGTTCGGCAGTTGTAAGAGCCAAAAGAAACATGAATAGATCGGGATTATCGGACAAATCGGTACTGTGAGGTAGGAGACAACAGAAAACTACTACCCACCTTATACAGAGTGATCTGGGCCCAAGTACCTCCACTGTTGAACAGCTTATGAAAGCTATACAAATGCGCTAAATGTGGCCAAGTTCTTGTCCAAAATATCTTAGCTGTAGAGTATCATACTTTAACTGAATGTTTATAGACAGTTTTTAGTTTTGTGAATTTTATAGTCTGAATTTCATTCGTTGTTTAATTTTTATATACAGCGTTTAATGCTACTGACATGATTAAATAACGGAACACAGAACATGGTGAATGACCGTAAGCTCTTTGGTCCTTGTCTGTTATATAAACTAACTAAATTTTAGTTGCTTGAGAAATTATATAGAATTTAACACCATCAATTTCATTAACAATTTACAAATCCTACTACGGGCACATAGTAACGTTGTTTGTTGTTTTCATAATATAAAAGACAGTAGGACAAGTTCGAGTTCAGTGACACCTTTCGAATATTTGTAGATTAAATTATGTAACGATAAGCTAAAAAGGCTGTATACAATACAGTGATCAACCAGAAAATTATGACCACCTACCTAATAGGCGGTATGTCCACTTTTGGCACGGGTAACAGCGGCGATGTGTCGTGACATGGAAGCAATGAGGCCTTGGTAGAACTCACGAGGGACTTGCCCCCACATCTTCACACACAAGTCACCTAATAACCGTTAATTCCTGGGAGGGAACAATGAGCTCTAACGCCACGTTCTATAACATCCAAGATGCGTTTAGATCTGGCAAGCTGGGGAGGGGGGGGGGGGGGGTAAGTACATCAACTGGAACTCGCCACTGTGTTCCTGGAGCCAATGCATCAGACTCCTGGTCTTGTGACATGGCGCATTATCTTGATGAAAAATACCACTGCCTTCTGGAAACATGAAGACGTGTACGTGGTGTACAACCAGTGTAGGATACTACTTGGTCGTCATAGAGTCATGCACGAGCTCCACTGAACCCCACGGATGCCCTCTTGAATATTCCCCAGAGCATAATGGAGCCGCCGCAAGCTTGCCTTTGTCCAGCAGTATTGATGTCGAAGAGCTCTTTCCCTGGAAGACGACGGATTCGCGCCCTTCCATCGGCATGTTGAAGATGGAGTCGGGATTCATCAGACCATGCAACGCTCTGTCACTGCGTCAACGTCCAGTGCCTATGGTCACGTACCCACTTCAGCGGTAGATGCCGATATCGAGGTGTTATCATTGGGACACGCATGGTTAGTCGGTTGCGAAGGCCCATCGTCAGAAGTGTTCGGTGCATTGAAGTCTGATGTCAGTTCAACCATCGTTCGCCTCCTATAGTGTTTTACCAGCCCCAGCCTGTCCGGCCTACGACGTACAACATTTGTAATGAGTGGTGGCCGACCAACCCCACAATGTCTGGACGTGGTTTCACCTTGGTTTTGCCACGCATTTAAGATACTTACCAAATACTCCTCCATCCCCGACAAGTCGCGCAGTTTTCTTACTCTTGCCGAGCCTCCGGACATTCGCACTCTTCCATCGGTGAAACTCAAATCGCTCTCCTTCCCCATTCTACATACAGACTGTACGCTCATTAATACTACATGCACAGTGTGTGTGTCCGATTACCAGTCATTCGTCGCCACGTGACGCTACTCTCGCCTGGACGAGTTTATATCGATAATAAGTCGGTGGGCATAATGTTCTGGCTGATCGGTGTATTTTAAAGAGCGTTGTTTGTTCTATCAGTGTTAGGGAACTAAAGTGTCGGTATGAGCGAATTCTCTATTATTTGTCGAAGTGGTTTTGCCTTTGTCTGCAGTGTCTGATGACAAAACGAGATGCTGCCGAGGTGAATGAGTTACTCGAAGCTATAGCAAAGTTAAAGAATTCAGGTCTCCTGGTTTAAATGGAATATACCTGGAGTTAATTAATAACAGAGGCATCCACTCAGGCTCTTAATTTGATACCTAATTAGCATGTGCTGGAAAACACAGCAAACACCTGATGAATTTATGACTGGAGCATTGCTAAACTTGTCTCCACCCTTACGAAAGGAGAACCGAATACCTTTAGAGAGGGTTTGGTGTCCTGAACACTGCTTACGAAGTGTAAGATATGGTAATTTTTAAAATGAGATTTTAGCTAATCTAAAACTGGCTTTAGAAGTTGGTGGCACTGCAGCGACAATTTTCACTGTAGAGAACAAAAGGAGGTAATTTAATTACGATACTCCGCTAGCCTTTGTTGATATCGTGGTAGCATGCAATGATATGGACAGAAATATTTTGGGGAGATAATCAGGAAGCGAGGGTAGGAAAACTATTTAAAATCATCAAAATATCTACACATTTGCAGTAACTGAAATAGGCGCTGATAGAGAGAGCTCTTACATGAATTTCACAAGATGTCAGTATATTTCCAAAGAGCTTTAAGCAGAACAGCGATTTTATGTACACAAGTTGATAGTAGAAGACAAAGTGTATACAAATGGTCAAGAAAAGGATTCCAAATCTAATCTTTTATTACGACCGTCCAGAAATAATATTTCTTGGAAGACGGATGAGACAAAAACAACGATAACAATAACAGTAAAGAAAACAAAACTAGGAAATATGCATATGTCAGAGTGCTAAATTTTGAATCTTGCATGTAGCAATTATTACTTTGCAGACATTGAGTTGACTGGTGTAACGCGCTAATTAATAGATAGTAAATAGTCCTGTACTCAGCTAATGCGTATAGGGGAAGCAAATGTAGGAATACTGCACCGCCGCTCATGAAAAGGTTCTGGTGGAGGAAGTTTGCCTTTGCCTTCGTGCCACCTACTGTGAAGGGTCGATTATGTATCTGTGTCGTGTGGATGACTGTGGACGATTACTTGGATAATGTGGTCTCGGGTTTCTGTTGTTATGGGTGAAGGAAAGGGAGATGGTGAAAGCCAGTGTCAGCAATACCCTTCTCCCATCGAAAACCACGAAGAGGATCACCGAGCTTGATATCCCCATCCGACGGACGGATCATCCTCAACAATGTTACATTCCCTCTCTACATGAACCACTTAGGATAGGTTTGGAATTTAATCCAGGACATTGGCGTATCACAAGGATTTGAAGTGAAAATTTCATACACCACAAGGATTGGAACCGGTTTACCTCCGAGTCGAGCGCCATAATAGCCGTCCGTTAGCGAACGCACCTAGGGAGGCGGTACTGAATACATAATCACAGTCAGTTGCGCACAATTATGAAGCTGGCCAATATGACGTGCTATTAAAGTAAACAATGTATGCAAAGTAGTTTCAGACGCCTTCGAGGGGTAATGATAAATCTTTAATTATCGCCCTGAAAAATTTAAACTTGCGACAATGAAACCTGAGATGTTGTTAATCCTTCTCATCCTTAAATGTGACATATTCTTACCATCGGTAGATGACTAGACAGAGACTTTGGTTGTAGAAGTTTATATTTTTACTATTGAGGACACGTTCTAGTCTGAAATTCACATCTTTATCATTCTGGAAATAGCTGCCACTCAATGGTCTCTTTGTTTTTTAGGAAGGAGGAGGATATCGTTGGTGGGTACCATGGCAGAAAAGTATGAGGGTGAATCAAACATAGATAGGGGCGTTGGCGTGGAATAAAAAAATCTGATAGGATAGCTTCTTAAGACTTTCCTCTTGATTACCTCCCATATAATGGTCAGAAGGTTCCGGTAGTAGGTCTCTATGGCAATGTACTCTTAGAAGCATTATCTGTTGCCACTTCGTCATGACAGTCCGAAGACATCCAGCATCACAGTACCAGAAGATAGTTGGGTTTCTCCCTTTTTTGGCAGTGGTGAGTCACCACACACTTGCATTCCTCCTAAGCCTGAGGACCATAGTGATATACGAAGAGCTCTTCCAAGATGATTGGGCTACTGAAGTAGCCATCTGTATTGACCTGAAACATAGTGGTAGAAACAATCGATTCAGTCAGTTGTTGGAAAACAATCGGTGATGTTTTGCGTACTATGTGATTTATTCACTCTTCCTTTTCAAGTGACACCAGTTAGGTGGCGTAGTGCTGCAGCTCGACGTGGCATGGACTTAACAGGTTGTTGGAAGTCCCGTGCAGATATATTGAGCCATGCTGCATTTATAGTCATCCATAATTGAGAAAGAGTTTCCGGTGCAGAATTTTGTACACGAACTGAGCTCTCGATTATATCCCATAAAATTCGGTGCGTGGCCAGATCATTCGCTCGAACGGTCCAGAAAGTTTTTCAAACCAATCGTGAACAATTGCAGCCCATTGACATGCCGCATTGTGTATTTGGGAACATGAAGTCCATGAGTAGCTGCAAATGGTCTCCAAGTAACCTATCATAACCAAAAAAAAAGATGTTCAAATGTGTTTGAAATCTTATGGGACTTCTGCTAAGGTCATCAGTCCCTAAGCTTACACACTACGTAACCTAAATTATTCTTAGGACAAACACACACACCCATGCCCGAGGGAGGACTCGAACCTCCGTCGGGACCAGCCGCACAGTCCATGACTGCAGCGCCCTAGACCGCTCGGCTAATCCCGCGCGGCTATCATAAGCATTTCAAGTCGATGATCGGTTCAGTTGGACCAGAGGACCTAGCCCATTCCATGTAAACCCAGCCTACACCGTCATGTAGCCACCACCAGATTCCTCAGTGTCTCTCTAGAAACCTCAGTCAATGGTCTCGTGGGGTCTGCGCCACACTCGAACTCTCTTACCAACTGCAGTCGGGAATCATGTGACCATTCACGGTTTTACAGTGGTCTACGGTCCAATGGACGTGATAACGAGCACGGAAGAGGCGCTGGAGGCGATGAGGTGCTGTTACCAAAAGCACGTCTGTCGTCTGATACCGTACCATTTACGCCAGATTTTACACCACTGTCTTAACGGATACGTTCGCCGCATTTCCCACATTGATTTCAGTGGCAAATTCACGCAGTGTTGCTTGTCTGTTAGCACTGACAACTCTACGCAAAAGCTGCTGCTCCCGTTCTTTAAATGAATCTATTGGCTACTGCGTCGTCCGTAGTGTGTGGTAATGTCAGAAATTTGGTACTCCCGGCACACTCTTGACGCTGTGGATCTCGGAATATTGAATTCCCTAACGATTTCCGAAATGGAATGTCCCATGCGTCTATCTCCAACTACCATTCCGCTTTCAAAGTCTGTTAATCCCCATCGTGCGACCATAATCACGTCGGAAATCTTTTCATATGAATCACCTGAGTACAAGTGACAGCTCCGCTAATGCACTGCCTTTTGTACCCTACGTACACCATATTACCACCATCTGTATACGCATATGTTCATATCGCTATCCCACAACTTTTGTTACCTCAGTGTCTTTCATGGCGTGTTTATATATGCAGGACTAGACCCTTTCCTTGTTACATTGTCCTTGGGTTCCAAAAGAAAATGGAAACTTTCCATTTGTGATCATATATCGTTTGCGAGAATTTGGTCGCACCATATTGACCTCTGTATCATTTCTGAGTCAGGTATTGCACGGATTGTGGTGAAGGGTACACAGTTTATTTTGCATTTTTCCCTTCGTTAGCCATTCACATATGATATGCGTGGACAAATGCCTTAGGTATATTCTTCATGAGTCCGAATTTGTCTAATTTAGCGTCATAGTTACAACCCAATTTGGATTTTAGAGGAATTAGTTGGTTTATTGACACGTCCTAGGACGAGAGCTGTCTGATTATTGTACGCAAATCTCTCCGACATGCACAACGCCTTCTTGTACCCTTTGCCAGTACAGTTTATGAATGAGGTCTGGGGCGCTTTCTCACTAACTAATCAGTGACGAACGAAAATCTCTACTTTGAGTATTTTATATTCCTTCCGTCAGTTCAACATGATTATGGTGCCAGACAAACAAACAACATTCAGTAATTGATGGACCAAGTGTTTACAAGCGAGCACTTTCGAAAGTGAACTTAATATACTAACGTTTGTTCCTACAAATATGAATTTTAAATCTGCCTTTCCTGAGGCAAGATATACATCAAAAAGCCTCCTTCAATCGATCTGGAATGCTACTAAAAGACTATAAGTAATTCCAATGGCTGACCGCTGGTCGCTAACGCGTAGCTACACGGTGTAGGATCTGGCAGTCTACTTCTGTGCATTGTATAACCATTATTTTAAGTTTAGACGTAGCTACCAGTTTTTGTACCAACTGCAGATTATCTGTAATCGTCTTTGCATTTTCTAACAAGTTTTAACGATATCTTTAGCCGGTAAACGAGTACGTCATCTGCGGGAATCTTAATAAATAAACAGATTGTGAGGATCCGGCAAAAAATTTCCTGCACAAAATAATGCAGTCTCGGTAGGGAATTAAAACTCAGTCGTTTGTTTATCCTATAAAGGGCTGATAAAAGAATACTTACTAAAACACCTCATCAGGGATTTGCTTTTGCGATCTCAAAAAATATTTTAAATTAAAAAACAGAGGTAAAACCGATTAATAATAGACTACTGACAATTCCTCTTAAATGCGCAAATAATGCATACACTGTAATTAATGCCCATAAGCCAGTCAATGAGAATAACCGTAAAACACCTGAAGAAATTAATGAAGCTCGGGAAAAGTTAGAAAACATCATCTCGAAAATTCCCTCACATCATGTTAAAATTTTAATCGATGATTTTAATGATCAATTGAGTAGAGAGAAAAAATATAAGAAAACGGTGGGTGGATTTCCTGCGCCTAGATGGACGAACCAAAATGGCCATAGACTTGTTGAAATGTGCAAAAATTTTAACCGTAAAATCATGTCAACACACTTTAAAAAGAACCCTTGTAAACAAAAAATTTGGCTGGCACCAAGTACATTTATTGAGGGATTTCAAAACGATCATGTAGCAATTTCATACGCCAACTATAAAGAAATTTTGAATGTCGAAGTTAGGAAAGGGGCTAATATAGATTCTGACCATTATTTAACGCGAATAAAAGTAAAACTTAAGTCTCAAAAACTCTTCAAAACAAAACTTTTATCACAAATTTTGACACTGCTAAATTAGCCCCAACTCTAAATTCAACAATTGGCAAAGCCCAAAAGAAAAGATTATCACAACAGCACATAATTTAATTCCGCTTTGAAAGAAGCTAAAACACCCTTCGTGGAAAGCGGACTGTGAAACAGCAGTTTAATCTAGGCATGAGACATTCAAAACTTAGAATAGTAAAAAACTGAAAATGCGTACAACACCTTTCTGACTGTAAGAAAATAAACATCTAAATTAATCTGACGGACTAAATGAAACTACGAAAATGCCCAACTTTTAGAAATCGAAAAAGACTTCCAAAAGATCAATACAAGAAACTTTTACAAGACATTCAAAACTAATCTAACTGATTACCAACCTCAAAACCTTTGCTTAAAAATGCAAATGGCTGTTTGACTCCTAACAACCAGGAAAATTGTAAAGTACTTGCTAATTATTTGGAAAAACTATTAAACTGTCCAGAATCAACGAATAAATTCCAACGACGGAAAACTAATAACACCAACCCTAACTCTAAAGAACCTGACAAAATCGAAATAACTGAACAAAATAAGAGACTCAAAAACAGTAAAGCATTCTGACGAAACGTTATAACAGCAGACCTACAAAATCAGCAGGCCCTAACACTATAAAAGAGATCACTCAACTAATAGAACATACCTGGCAAACTGAGAAAATACGTGAGGACTGTAAAACTGCGCTAATTCATCCACTGCATAAAAACGCTAATTCATCCACTGCATAAAAAGGGGATAGAACCGATGTTAATAATTTACGAGGAATCTCGTTTCTCCCGGTCACATACAAAACTCTCTAGCAATGTTTGCTTGATCGAGCCCAATAACACTTAGAACCTAAAATTAGTGAATACTACGCAGACTTTAAACCAAACAGATCCTGTTCGGAACAAACTCTTAATTTAAAACTAATTCTTAGGGACCAAAGGATTTCTGGTAACAATATTGCATGTTCATTTTGAAAAGGCCTACGACTTAGTTGATCGTGAATCTCTTTTCCATATTTTAAAGGAACAAGAGTTAAATAATAAAACTCTAACACTGGTTAAGTAAATGTTAACTGACACTAGCTCGAAAGTTAAATTCATGGGAGAAATTTCTGAACCGTTTGATATAAAGACTGGTGTTAGAGCGGCAGATGGACTCTCCCCATAACTGTTTAACTCCGTTTTGGAAAAGTTCATTACAGAATGAGGAGAGCAAAAGTCGAATCAAAATATAGATCAATCAATCAGGTTAGGTAGAAGCAATGTTAGAGTAGATTGTCTCGCCTTTGCGGATGATCTAGCGGTTTTAGTTAGTGATATTACCACAGCTCAAAAAAAATTGAAACTCTTAAAAAAAGTTGCGGAAGAAGTGGGACTGTGAATAGAATTCGAAAAAACGGAATATATGACATGCAACAAACAAGCACCAAAGTTTTTTAACACAAATTATGGAAAAATAAAAAAGGTTTTTCAGTTAAAATACTTGGAGAAAATCATACAAGAAAACGGTGTAGGAAAAGCTGCAAACGAATATCGCCGTCATAAAACGGCAACTGCATTCAGATTAACACAGAATATTTATAACAAAAAATCACTTTCTAAATTCAGTAAATTTAGCCATTACAGCTCTGTAATCAAACCTGTATGTCTTTATGGAGCAGAAACTTTAATTTTGAATAGGAAGAGGGATACTGAAGAAATTCCAAAGAAAGAAAGATAGATTATTTGGAAAATAGTAGGCCCCTAATTACTGATGGAGAAAATTATGGTGACATGAGGAAAGCAAGACTTCAGTTTTATGGATACATTAGAAGAACAGCAATCACTAAATTGACAAAACAGATAGGAGAATTCTACGAAAACACAAGTAAGGAAAAAACGGAGCCTATTAAATGGATCGTTGTGATGAAGGAGAATCTTAAAGTAGCTGGTATAGCTCAGGCAGACGTTAGAGATAGAAAAATATTCAGGAAAAACATATTGTCTTGAAAAGTTGGTCAGATGGAAACTAGAAAACGGACTGCAACACCGTTGTCTGATGAAAGAAAAAGACTGCGCTCTAAAAGGATAAAACGAATTTGGACAGAAAGGAAGGCCAACCATCAGAAGTGACGTTGATGGAGTGTATCTCGCGTGGTCCTACTGGGTCCATTCGTGAATAATAGTAATAATAATAACAATAATAATAATAATAATAATAATGAAGGCCAGTCAAATGAAAACAAGAAATACAGGAAAAAATAAGTAAACTGTTTTTTTTTTAATTTCTAAAGTAATCTCCATAACTGTTAATACATTAACGTCAATGTGAGGAAACACAGTCATTGACTTCAAGGAAAAATGTTTGTGGTTGCCAGCATATCATGATTGTAAAGCAAATCGACAGTAGAGAATGTATTTCTTTACGACCCCAAAAATATGAGAATCGCTCGGGGAGGGATCGGGACTGTATGAAGGTTGTGTAAGGGCTTCCCAGAAAAATTCTTAAGCGTACTCGAAACAATCTTGGCAACATGTAGACCGGCCACTTCTCACTGTATTCCATGAAGGCATTGCCTGTCTTGTCCTACAGTGCGATGAACGTTAATAGTTATGCAACTACTTTTTGAATAATATACAATTTACCTGTTTTTACGCCGTCTGTCTGGTTTCCATTTGATTGCCCTTATAGATGTTCAAATGTGTGTGAATACCTAAGCGACTAAACTGCTGAGGTCCTCGGTCCCCAGACACACACTACTTAAACTAACTTGTGCTTAGAACAACACACACACCCATGCCTGAGGAAGGACTCGAACTTCCGGTGGGTGCCCTTACAGAATTTCACTTAACATAGCGGAGCTAAACGCTGAAAATGGTGAACTACTGATTAATGTCAGCGAATGTAATGGCCGCTGAGTGTCGTATGCGCTGCTTGTCCTGCTGACACCACTTTTTTATGTTTCCTGCTTATTAGTAATGGTTTAATAAATAATGCGACACATGACTGGCGTAATATTTATTTTTCTGATGATGTGAAGAAACGCCGAAGGTGAAATTAAAATTTCGACTTCACTTTGCATTCCGTAGTTTGATGACCACTAACATGAAAAACTAGCAGGTGATAATATCTCGTGGATTACTGATTTCCATCTTTTGATTCACACTTCGCAGAAATTGCAGCAACACACCATTATTACGATTAATCGTTGTGAGTCTGTAGTTTAAATACCGCTGATAATAAAAAGTAATATCATTCCCAATCCCCTGTGACAGTTTCGCCCGTTGAAACGCTGGGTAGTTCACAACTGTGCACCGAGTGACCGGACTCCTGACATCGGGATAATCTTAGAAAAGGGCCCATCTCCGATCAATGGGCGCAATAAAATGGTGAGTGTAAAAATATCAGTATCGCTGCTCTTCGTGCCGAAGAACGAATCAATACTGAGTGTGAGTGAAGTGCGGGCGAGATCTGAAACATGGAATGGGAACCAGGGAATAATTACTGATTTTGATACTGCTGAAATTTAATTAGAGATTATAGCTATTTACCTATATAGCTTAGAACATGGGTCGAGCTCCGATGAACGGGCGCAGTAAAATGGTGAGTGTAAAAATATCAGTTTCGTGCGCTTCATGTAGAAGAACGAATCAATACTGAGTGGAAATGAAGTGCGGGAGAGATCTGAAACAGGGAATAGGAACGAGGGAACCATTACTAATTCTGACACGGCTCAAATTGAATTATATCTTATAGCTATTATAGTAGTGTAAAAATCAGGACTATAGGATCATAGATATGCGAGTAATGTTTGTAGAAAAGGTAGAAAACAAAACTGACATCGATATATTGGAAGATAACTTGATTCAGGATCGAGGTGCATCAATAGCACAGTAAACAACGAAATTTACGACGTTCCTCAGTTGCGATATATTGATAATCGTGATGGTAATTATAGTATGTTTCCTCAACTTTTGTAAAGTGCGAATCGTGAAATGGAAATCATTAACTGCGACCTCAAGGGTAGTAAACGCCACCTTATGTAAAATACCCGTAACTACAATATTCATTCACAGACGCGTTTATTAAGCATGACAGAGAGGCCGTAGATGTGTTCAGCAATTCGTAGGAGAACAGTGGAATCGAAGTAGCAGATTTCAATAAAGATTTCGAGGAACAGAAGAACGGTACTAGAGAGGTCACCACAAAATTAGGTAATGGAATCATAGTGTACGGTGATTAAATCTCTCATACCAAGAGCGCCTGCCAACATGTGAAAGAAACTCTAATAAAATTATCGGAAGCGTGCGAATTCATGTCAGACCTTGAAGCAAAGAATAAAAAACTGCACGAAAATACAAATGGGTATACGAATTCGAAAAGTGATAAGATCAAATTACGGGCGATTTTACCACAGTGATAGAATCTAATTTATGGTTAGTACCTCGTGCGCGGTGGACAACGATCACATTAGAGTTCGAAAATGTCAACAGGCACGCAAACGGCATCCAGCTGCATTTGTAAAGCAATTATAAATCGTGTAGAGCCTAACTGGGACGAACACAATACACTATAAATACAAGTACAACTAGGCCCGGTCATGTGATAGAGGAATGCGATAATTATGAACGACTTTAATCAACATTTTTAGGTAATTATTTTTTCAAATGTAAACCTTGGTCAGTCGAGGCATCTGTGATAACACGGGTTACGATAAGATGAAGAAGGAATTATTAACTAAGTACTAGGCCAAGTACGTGTATATAGAAGAATCTGTTCATGAAGAAATATTACTTCAAATTCAGATTAAAAGCTTCGTGATAGCGGTACGTGGACATGCCACCCTCCACAACATCCATTTGTTGAAGAGCCTTATCCGCAGTTAATCGTACTGAGGAGATAAGGTTAAAAGAAAGTAGCAGATAAGAGGGACAGCGGGGCTCAGAGAAGATACGAAAATTTTGACAAACGACATCATGACCCACCATACCACAAGAACGGTAGAACATAACTAAATCATGAATATCACAACGACATAACGATGTATGACTAAGGTAAGCAGTTCGCACATGAAACTCGTCATTACGATGAAGAAACAGCATGGCATTTGAACAATAGTTATAGAGAGGATGACCACTACATTAGATAGATTAATTGTTCCGAAGAATACACTAACAGAACAGTCAATTCATGTGGAGATCAGGAAGGCAGGTAGGCGAATTGGTCGCTGGAACGTGAAGATTAGTTGTTATGTGCAGCATGGAGAAGAAATTGGATGGGACTCGATTGCAAATGTTCGTAGGAGACAAGTCAGTAGCAATTTCGATGAATTACTGCGAAAATAGAGAAATCGTGGAAATTTTCATGCGTGAAACTAGTGAGTTGTTAAGAAGCATTAATGATCACAATACGGTAGAAGCTAAAATATATGAAGTTACACTGAAGAGCCAAAGAGACTGGTTTACCTGCCTAATATCGTGTAGGGCCCACGCGAGCATGCAGAAATGCCTCAACACGACGTCGCATGGACTCGACTAACGCTTGAAGTAGTGATGGAGGAAGTGGCCACCATGAATCCGGCGGGGCTGTCCATAAATCCGTAAGAGTATGAGGGGGTGGAGATCTCTTCTGCACAGGACGTTGTAAGGAATTCCAGACATGCTCAACAATGTTCATGTTTGGGGAGATTGGTGGCGAGCGGAGGTGTTTAAACGCAGAAGAGTGTTTCTGGAGCCACTCTGACGGAATTCTGGACGTGTGGGCTGTCGCATTGTCCTGCTGGAATTGCCCAAGTCACACGGATTGCACAATGCACATGAAGGGATGCAGGTGAGCAGACACCGGTCAGAGTCGTATGTAGACGTATATGGGGTCCCATATCACTCCAACTGCACACGCCCCACACCATCACAGAGCCTTCACCAGCTTGAACAGTTCCCTGCTAACATGTAGGGCCAACGGATTCATGGGATTGTCTCCATACCCGTACACGTACCTCCGCTCGATACAATTTGAAACGAGACTAATTCGACCAGGAAATATGTTTCCAGTCAGCAACAATCCAATGTTGGTGTCGACGGGCCCTGGCGAGGCATAAAGCTTTGTGTCGTGCGGTCATCAAGGGCACATGAGTGGGCCTTCGGCTCCGAAAGTCCATGTTGAGGATGTTTCGTTGAATGGTTCCCACACTGACAGTTTTCGATGGCCCAGCACTGAAATGTACAGCAGTTTGCGAACGAGTTGGGCTTCAAATCACGTTGAACGATTCTCTCCAGTCGTAGTTGGTCCCTTTCTTACAGGATCTCTTTCTGGTGGCAGCGATGTTGGAGAATTGATGTTTTACCGGTTTCCTGATATTCATGGTACACTCGTGAAATGTTGTACGGGAAAATCCACACTTCATCGCTATCTCGGAGATACTGCGTCCCATCGCTCTTTCGCCGACTGTAACACCATATTCAGACTCACTTAAATCTTGATAACCTGCCATTGTAGTAGCTGTAACTGATCTAACAACTGCCCCAGACACTTGTTGTCCTATATAGGCGTTTCCGACTGCGGCGTTGTATTCTGCTTGTTTACATATTCTTTATTTGAATGCCTGTACCAATTTCTATGGCACTTCAGTGTATATTAATTCTTATGATTGTGGGAAGATGTAATCTAATGTTTGCTACACCGCTAAATACTAGAACAGCTGCCTAAAACTGAAACAGCGCCGACATTTCCAGTGTGCGGTATTCGTACATAAGCGCTGTAGGTAACGGGAGTCAACCAGTATAACAACAAATTTTAATCGTAAATTAGATTGACGGAGAAAAATTGCCGTCAAGTTCGTTGTTTGTGCAAGGCTTGTGATTTTGTTTTGTGCTAGCTGTTGATCTTTGCCGGCCGAAGTGGCCGTGCGGTTAAAGACGCTGCAGTCTGGAACCGCAAGACAGCTACGGTCGCAGGTTCGAATCCTGCCTCGGGCATGGATGTTTGTGATGTCCTTAGGTTAGTTAGGTTTAACTAGTTCTAAGTTCTAGGGGACTAATGACCTCAGCAGTTGAGTCCCATAGTGCTCAGAGCCATTTTTTTGTTGATCTTTGCTGAATACGTTGTACCATTCTAGTAGTTGTTTAGTAGTAGAAGTAGTACACTATTGGCTAATGTTAATATTTCTGTGAAGGACAAAGGAGAAATTGAAGTTCCGATTATGCATTGTCAATTTTTAGTTTCAAGACAACTTTAAATAAATAAATGAATACATTATTCCTCATCCTCCTACGTGAGTTTTAATAGTGTTGAGACCGTGAGAAGCTAATAATACGTTATTCCCTAAGTCATTTACAAATCTCATGGACAACAGCAGTCCTGACACAGTATCGTGAGATATGCCGGAGGTAATCTTCGCATCTAATAGTGCCTCCCGAATAAAACATATAGACTGGCTTCTGTTTGTTATGAAACCTTCTACTAATCTGAATCTTAGTACGGACATCCCGTATGCACATATTCTGTTAACTAAGCGATTTATGGAACTGTGTCGGAGGTCTTCTGGAAAACAAAATACACCGTATACTTGAACTATGCCACCTGCAACATTCTGGATGCCATCAATGAATAGCCTGCCGGAGTGGCCGAGCGGTTCTGGGCGCTACAGTATGGAACCACGCGACCGGGCATGGATGTGTTTGCTGTCATTGTGTTAATTAGGTTTAAGTAGTTCTAAGTTCTAGGGGACAGATGACCTCCGAAGTTAAGTCCCATAGTGCTCAGAGCCATTTTTGAACCATTAACGAATAGAGTATGCTCGTTATCACACAATCGGTACTTACCAAAACTATATTGATTTCTACATACCAGTTACTCGGTATGCAGGAAACTCATCATACGCTATCATAGCACAAGTCCCACGATTCTACATCATACTGACCATTGTGAAATTGGTATGTACTTCAGGACACTGGCCTTGCGACCATTGTTACTGACTGGAATAATCCCTTTCTTTTCCGACGTACGTAGCAAGCTCCGTTGTTCCACCAATCTACGATGGTCGAAGAGGAGCAAGTTACTCCGAAAATTCGATACAGAATCTTTTCTTGTATCGGGTAATTTTAACTCTGTGTCTGTTATTCACTGACTTAGTTCAATATCTGTCACTTTGGTATCCTGTGACTGTAGCACATGGAAGGATGACAGTGAAATGACCAAGTGAAGTCTCGTCATTCAATAAATGCTTTCGCAACCGAATGCCGTAGTGGCTGATGAGTCTTCCGGGCTGTATGGCCATGGTCGAAGAAACTTTTTGGATCCTGATCATTTGTGCAGAACTGCGCTGTACAAGTTCGGATGTGTTCCTAGCGACGGCTGAGTCTTGCCAACTGACGAGTGGGACGTCGGATCGACATATACTTGTAAAAACAGTGTAAATTGGGAAAAGGAAATTTGTAGTAAGCTCGTAAGGGACCAAACTGCTGAGATCATCCGTCCATAGGCTTACATACTACTTAACCTAACTGAAACTAACTTACGCTAAGGACAATACAGACACCCATGCCCGAGAGAGGACTCGGAACTCCGACGGGGAGAGCCGTGCTAACCGTGGCAAGGCGCCGAAAACCGAGCGGCTACCCCGGGCATCTTGTAAATTAAGCGTTTTCGATTTTCACATGAACAGCAGAGAGAATCCTTATCACAATTAAAACTTAACTATAGGCTGTAGACTGTCAAGGACAAAAACTTATCAATAGATTATACAGAGCCACTGTCCACATACAATTGAGTTGCATGGCTTCTCGTTTTCTGCTAAAATCATCACTATGCTTACATATTTCGATGGCTTCTCTATACAGGGTGGAGAAAAATTGTGTCACGAAGTTTTAACCCTGGATAGCTGATGCCAGTAGGAACTGGAATTACTAATGCTATGTAGGTCGACCACACGCCGTTTTTCGACTACGGAAACTCGGTGCCACGCGCTCCGATTGGCCGCGGGATTGTCCTGTTGCCGAATGCTCTGGACAACGCATGATCGCGAGTGCTTAGCCTGCCGAAGATCTCGATGTATCCAAGGAGGCCCTCACGCTTGGTGGTAGCGCGTCACTCTGGGGGCCTGGGGACGAATCTGCTGGGGTCCCGACACATCCATTGTTGTTTCATGATGAGACATACCGGGAACAAACCTATCTACAGCTGTTAGTCTGCGTACAGAAAATTTTTTACAATTTGTGTCGACCCTGAAAAGGGCCTTTTTGTAGGTAGTACATTGTTTACTTAAAGCTGGTGCTCGAACAAACGACCCTCTGACGCGACACAAGCTTGGTAACGTCAAATGGTGTTTTGCCGAGCTCTTTCAAAGATTCCTGGGGTTGCCCTGATGTGACTGGTGGCATATTGAATGCGATCGATTAACTACTCTTCTTTTGTAGGAGGTTCGCGTCCGGGTGGGTGAACTAGAACCTTGAAGAATCCCCACAGGAAAAAGTCCGGTGCCGTGAGGTCTTGCGATCGCGGGGGCTATGTCGTATGACCCCGTCTGCCTATTACCCAGCCCTCGAAGCGTTCATTTAATCCTGCGCTGCTGCTGTGTTCGTTTGTACCACCGTTGCTACATGAGCTCTCAAAGAGCCCACCTGCGTATCTGATTTGTTAAGGATAGGGAGCACAAAAGGGCTTGGCATTCACGTATGTTGTCTAGATCAAGTAAACAAACACGTTTTGCTTTGGGTTAGAGTAAATTGTTGTCCTTCATTACTACGTAAGCATATTAGACAGTGATTGTAACATTTACATACCGTACAGGACCAAAATGGTTACACAATGTGACTATCGTGTGTCATAGCACACAGAGTAGAACAATGAAAGCTACGAAAACCAAACTCAGGTATGAACAGATGAGCAGAAATCATGTACGAATACGTTGTAAGTAAGCGTAGAAACTCCACAATGTCTTTTGAACGTACTTTTTCCACGTGTCGTTTCACCACACCAGGCCACTACATGCAGTCTTTACAAATTAAATTTGAGTGCTTCTTGAAACACACAAACTTAGAGCGTTTCTAACAAATTTGTAGCATTTTGATATCTTCACATCCATAGCACCGTCGTCTCTGAAGCACCGTACTCTGGTTCACACTCCCATCGTCTTGCTGTTTGACCCCGCCTGTCTGTTGACAGACCATTTGAGAGGTCGGCTGATATGCTTACTGCCACCCCTGTGTAGTAATTGGCCTCTGACAACAGCCTTCCCAAGTGATTTCCGACTCCTCGCCGTCTCCCCCTGGTTGTTAGCTCTGAAGATGACGATGCTATTTATGTCTGCTACATTCAGTAAGCAAAGGAATAAGGCCAACGGCCACCTTCTAGTTGTTCTTGTTACATCATAGGTGGCACATATCTGATCTACTAAATCTACCCCACGCTTAGTAGTATCATACAGAATTATCGTTTCCGGCTTCATTGCTTCCCCAGTTGTTGCATCTATTTTGTTCTCATGGTGCATAGTACTCATTAGAAGTAGGCACCTGCTTTTCTTTCGTACATAACTCACTAATGTGCACGTCTACCGAAAGCCAAAGATACTTGTAAGAGCATTTCTACGTCTTGTGTTCACGAATTCTGGAGGAATTCGTCTGCAGTTACAGCAGTTCCGTGGCACCACTCACCTCCCCCACTAAAAGTCTCTCAGAGAACTGTACTATTGATGGAACGGTTGATACTGTTAAGAAACTGTTGCCATGACCTTCGTTTATTCCCTTCTATAATTCGTGGGAATATGGCCCTCGCTAGACGAAAGGCTGCGACGTTCCCTGGTGTGTTTTGACATTTAAGCCCATGCAGAACCACCTGGCTGGCCTTGCTATCAGAGCAATGCTCATAGCTCCTTCCAAGCATATACTTTCTTTGAAGATGGCAGGAATGGGTGCTTTGGCGGCGTGGTGGATCGTGTATGAGCTACGATCGATCCATTCCTAGGTACTTGCATGGTGCTCAAAAACAGCGAGTTATCTGTACAGCTTCCAGATCATCCTGCAGCTCACCCACCTTGGTGGTATACTTTCGGGCCGCACTCTGCCAGTGGGAAAGGGTCACTAGAATGCAAGTCGTCTGCCATCTTTCAGTGTGAAACGTGTGCGATTGCTGGAGAGCATATCGGAAGGTCGATGTCAGAGACAGACCCCATAGCAGTACTACAATGATTATTCTGTCGCATGTTCTGAAGACAAAGGTTTTATGCCATCAAAAGGTTCTCAACTGCTCTTCACTGGGCCGGGTGGTAACGGATCATCGAAGCATATTGCTTGTATTAAAGATTCCACATAACATGAATGGGAGGAAGACCTGTATGATGAGATTGGTGAGACCTTCTTGATCGTCTACATGTTGATGGGGCAGATAGAGGGACCTGATTGTAACCCTGTGTTTCAGATAAGCTGTGATATGAAATAGTTACACATTGGTAGTAAAGGGAGAGACAAATGGCTCTGAGTACTATGGGACTTAACTTCTGAGGTCATCAGTCAAAGGGGGAGACAAATGGTATGTATAATCTAAAGGGACGGCCAGTCCACCTTTATGTCTATTTCCACTGGCTATATCCACTTAGCACAAGGGATGTCCAGTGACTTTGAATGCGTCTCTTGTAAACACAAACACAATGGTCTTCCTTGTACTAAAATTTGAGTTCCTCTACATGAGTCCTCAGCCTATTAAGTTTCCTTTGCAGTAAACTACCGCTTTTATCAGTGAAGTTTCCCTTTTCCCCTGTCTCTCCACTGAGATGAGGATTTCGTGTCGGTTAGGGGTCCAGTTGAAGGGGTGGATGGTAGCCTTAGACACACAACATTTTACAACCAGTTTCATTACTCCTGAGTAGTTGCGTCGGGTAACGTAGTGAAAGGTCCACAATATTTTATGTGCTGTATATTTTCCTTAGACATTTCTTTACTAAGAAAACTGGATGAGCATTCGTAGCATTCATATTGCTCGTATGTTTGTAGGAGTCTGCATGTTTCGTTATTTGATTTTCTATAATGCTGGTAACCATTTTGTTTGACGAGTTATGCAGCTGTTGTGGTAAGAACACCTTTTCTAGTTCACTTACATAAGCAGGTGTTTGAGTTGGCGCTGTTTACGTGTGTTTGGGTAGATGAATAAGCTTTCTGGTATGACCTTTTTAATGCGGAAACAAAAGTGGTAGTGAAACTGAAGCTATATACAGGGTGGCCCATTGATCGTCACCGGGCCAAATATCTCAGGAAATAAGCGTCAAACGAAAAAACTACTACGAACGAAACTTGTCTAGCCTGAAGGGAGAAACCAGATGGCGCTAAGGTTGGCCCACTAGATGGCGCTGTCATAGGTCAAACGGATAACAACAGCGATTTTTTTAAATAGGAACCCCCATTATTTATTACATATTCGTGTAGTACGTAAAGAAATATTAATGTTTTAGTTGGACCACTTTTTTCGCTTTTTGACAGATGGCGGTGTAATAGTCACAAACATATAGCTCACAATTTTAGACGAACAGTTGGTAGCAGGTAGGTTTTTTAAATTAAAATACAGAACGTAGGTACGTTTGAATTGTTCTGGAATGTTTTTAACACTGTGGCCGGCTTTTAACCTGTGCATGTCCATTCAGTGTCGTCTCTGTGCTTTAAGAATCGCCAACTGTGTTTTTTAACTTTCTGGTGACTTTTTGTTTTATATTCCCCTTTTTTTATCAGCTTATGTATGTAACATTTTATTCTTATTTTAGTTGTCATGTCACTCCGATGAAGAGCGGCGGATTGTGCCTCTGACAGCCCTCCCCTGCCCATATGGGGCAGGGGAATGAAATCACAATAAAGAAAAAACAAATTTTGAACATTTTATTTCGGTTGTTCTGCCGGCCGCTGTGGCTGAGCGGCTCTAGGTGCTTCAGTACGGAACCGCGCTGCTGCTACGGTCGCAGGTTCGAATCCTGCCTCGGGCATGGATGTGTGTGATGTCCTTAGGTTAGTTAGGTTTAAGTAGTTCTCAGTTCTAGGGGACTGATGACCTCAGATGTTATTCCCATAGTGCTCATAGACATTTGAGGCATTTTTTCGGTTGTTGCAATGAGATACATGTGCGTGTGTGGACTTATCACTTCTGAGAACGCCTGCTGTTACAGCGTGAATACCTCTAAATTACACATTAATGCAATAAATGCTCAAATTGATGTCCGTCAACCTCAATGCATTTGGAAATACGTGTAACGACATTCCTCTCAACAGCGAGAGTTCGCCTTCCTTAATGTTCGCACATGCATTGACAATGCGCTGACGCATGTTGTCAGGCGTTGCCGGTGGATCACGATGGCAAATATCCTTCAACTTTCCCCACAGAAAGAAATTTGGGGACGTCAGATCAAGTGAACATGTGGGCCATGGTGTGGTACTTCGACGACCAATCCACCTCTCATGAAATATGCTATTCAGCACCGCTCCAACCGCATGCAAGCTATGCGCCGGACATCCATCACGTTGGAAGTACATCGCCATTCTGCATGCAGTGAAACATCTTGCAGTAACATCGGTAGAACATTAAGTAGGAAATCAGCATACATTACACCATTTAGATTGCCATCGATAAAATGGGGGCCAATTATCCTTCCTCCCGCCGGCCGGAGTGGCCGAGCGGTTCTGGGCACTTCAGTCTGGATCCGCGCGACCGCTACCGTCGCAGGTTCGAATCCTGCCTTGGGCATCGATGTGTGTGATGTCTTTAGGTTAGTTAGGTTTAAGTAGTTCTACGTTCTAGGGGACTGATGATCTCAGATGTTAAGTCCCATAGTGCTCAGAGCCATTTGAACCAATCCTTCCCCCCATAATGCCGCGCCATACATTAACCCGCCAAGGTCGATGATGTTCCACTTGCCGCAGCTATCGTGGATTTTCCGTTGCCCAATGGTGCATATTATGCTGGTTTACGTTACCGCTGTTGGTGAATGACGCTTCGTCGCTAAATAGAACGCGTGCAAAACATCTGTCGTCGTCGCGTAATTTCTCTCGTTCCCAGTGGTAGAAGTGTACACGACGTTCAAAGTCGTCGCCATGCAATTCCTGGTGCAATCGATGTTGATGTAGCATTCTCAACACCGACGTTTTTGAGATACTCTATTCTCGTCCAATTTGTCTGCTACAGATGTGCGGATTAGCCGCGACAACAGCTGAAATACCTACTTGGGCATTATCATTTGCTGCACGTCGTGGTTGACGTTTCACATGTGGCTCAAGACTTCCTGTTTCCTTAAATAAAGTAACTATCCGGCGAAAGGTCCAGACACTTGGATGATGTCGTACAGGGAACCGAGCAGCATACATAGCACGCACCCGTTGGGCATTTTGATCACAACAGCCATACATCAACACGATATCGAGCTTTTCCGCAGTTGGTAAACGATCCATTTTAACGCGGGTAATGTATCACGAAGCAAATACCGTCCGCACTGGCGGAATGTTACGTGATACCACGCACTTATACGTTTGTGACTATTACAGCGGCATCTATCACAAAGCGTAAAAATTGGTCCAACTAAAACATTCATATTTCTTTACGTACTACACGAATATGTAATAGAAAAGGGGATTCCAATTTAAAAAAAAAAAATGCAGTTGATATCCGTTTGACCTATGGCAGCGCCATCTATCGGGTCAAACATAGCGCCATCTGGTTTTCCCCTTCAAGCTAGACAAGTTTCGTTATTTGTAGTTTTATCGTTTGATGCTTATTTCGTGAGATATAAGTGGATATGGTGCCTGTTCTCTCCGACATATCCGTATAAGTATGTACTTCTGGCAATACCAGCCATGACCTTCTTCTTCTGTGCGGATGCACACATATTCCCCGAACTCTTACGGGACTAGGTAAGAATGTCTTCCACGAGTAATGAGTACGTTGGGGTGGGACACTACGAATGTAGTGTGTGAACATACAAGGTGAGAATGTGGGTCTCGCGGGAGGCGTGCGCGAGGTAGTCTCTGCAGTCGTACTCTCATCTGTGCCCTCGGTGGCTCAGATATATATAGCGTCTGACATGTAAGCAGGAGATCACAGGTTCGGCTCCCAGTCGGGGCAAACATTTTCAGCTCTCCCCGTAATGTATCAACGCGCGTCAGCAGCTGAAGGTATTAAATAAATTCTCACTTCGTACTAGACGGTTCCAGGTCATCAATGGTGTCTGTTCTTTCGGACATGTCCGAAAGAACAGACACCATATCCATATAAGTATGTAAGTCGAAAGAAGTCCCTGCGACTAGACAACATTCCATTAGAACTACTGATAGCCTTGGGAGGCCAGCCACGATAAAATTCTTCCATCTGGTGAGTAAGATGTATGAGACAGGCGAAATATCCTCAGACTTCAAGAAGAATAGAATAATTCCAATTACAAAGAAAGCAGGTACTGACAGGTATGAAAATTACTGTACTATCAGTTTGTAAATCACGGTTGAAAAATATTAACACTAATTCTTTACAGAAGAATGGAAAAACTGGTAGAAGCCGACCTCGTTGAAGATGAGTTTGGGTTCCGCAGAAATGTTGGAACACGCGAGTCAATACTGACACTACGACTTATATTAAAAGACAGGTTAAGGAAAGGCAAACCTGCGTTTTTAATATTTGTAGACCTAGAGAAAGCTTTTGACAATTTTGTGTGGCATACTATCTCACAAATTCTGAAGTTTTCAGGGGTAAAATACAGGGAGCGAAAGGCTATTTACAAGTTGTACAGAAATCGGGTGGCAGTTATAAGAGTCGAGGGGCACGAAAGGGGTACCAGTGATTCAGAAGGGAGTGAGAAAGGCTTGTAGCCTGTCCCTGATTTTATTTAGTCTGCATATTGAAAATGCAATAAAGGAAAAACAAAAGATAAATTTGGAGCAGGAATTGAAATCCAGGGAGAAGAAATAAAAACTTTGGGGTTTGCCGAAGACATTGTAATTCTGTTTCAAAAAGCAAAGGACTATGAAAAGAAGTTGAACATAATGGAGAGCGTTTTGAAAGGTGGATACAAGATGAACATCAACAAAACAAAAACGAGAATAATGGAATGTAGTCTAATTAAATCAGCTACGGTCGCAGGTTCGAATCCTGCCTCGGGCATGGATGTGTGTGATGTCCTTAGGTTAGTTAGGTTTAAGTAGTTCTAAGTTCTAGGGAACTGATGACCTCAGAAGTTAAGTCCCATAGTGCTCAGAGCCATTTGAACCATTTCCACTACTGCCATAAACACTCTTAGGGCCTGAGATGGTCTCCAGCAGATTTCACACACAACGCACGTCAAACGCCAATGGAGGCTAGTCCTCCACGTCGTGTGAACAAAATTGCTTACGCATGCCAGTGCATGAGCCAAAATTTATTTGTTGATGTTAATAGAAAAGATGCGATGTTTATTACAGTGTAGTCTTTTAGAACGAAGAGCTAACACATTACGACCACCTGCTTAATAAGTTCGCAGTCCTCTTTTGGAATGCAGTACAGCAGCACCTCTGTGCCATAGAGTCGAGAACTTATTCGTAGGTTCCTACAGATATGTTCCATCAGAATTCTACGCAAATGTTACATAGTTCCCGTTAATGACTGACAGATTGTTTGTGAGCGCGGAACTGGCATCCGAAAGCGATTACACTGTGTACCATCGTTTACAGATAAGGTGAATTTGGTGCTCCAGACATCAAGGTGAGTTCACTAATCTGCTCCTCAGACCAGTATAGCACGAATCTGGACTTGTGACACGGACAGTTATCCCGTTGGTAAATCCCGGAGTCGTCGGGGAAGACATCAAGCATGAAGGGTGCGCAATAATATTCACGTCCATAGTTGTCATGGTGCCTTCGATTACGACCACAAGTTTCGTGGAAACTCAGATGAATAGGGTGCATAACATAACACTGCCGCCATAGGCTGTCGTTGGTGACAGAGTGGTTGTTTCGAACCGTCGTTCGCCTGCATGATGACGTATCTATAAAGGACCATCGACTTTCCTTAACAAGAAACGTATTCATCCGGCCAGGCGAAATGGCCCAATCTCTATGCTCCCTGTCACTCAAATTGACGACGTCGTTGGGTCATCATTGGAACATATAAAGATCGTTTGCTGTGGAGCCCCACGTTCAACGATGTGCCCTGAACGATCTAATTTGAAAACACTTGTGGCTGCAGCAGAATTGTACTCTGTCGTCAAATCCTGCACACGCCGGCCGCGGTGGCCGAGCGGTTATAGGCCCTCCTGTCCGGAACCTCGCGACTGGTACGGTCGCAGGTTCGAATCCTGCCTTAGGCATAACTGTGTGTGATGCCCTTCGGTTAGTTAGGTTTAAGTAGTTCTAAGTTCTAGGGGACTGAAGACCTCAGATGTTAGGTCCCATAGTGCTCAGATCCATTTGAACCATTTGAAACCCTGCACGGATTGTCGCCTGTTTTACAGAAAGTGGTAGACTCCGACCTCGCTAGAATTATACCCCACTGCCCTCTGCTTCGCTCACACGGTTTTCTTACCACGTGACATGACTGATGCGCCACCAGGTGGCGTTCAATCTCCCACAGGACAGTGGTTATATCGTTTTGGCTCGTTAGTGTGTATTCGTATAAGTTTGGAAGGTACTCTAAAAGCATCAACTCTTCCAGGACATTGTACGCTCCTAATTAATCCTGACATATCTAACCAGATGAAACTACGAAGGGTACGGCAAAAATGTGAAGAATTTAAGATAATTATGAGATAATGGAGATCGATATCTCATGAACGAACCAGGAAAGGATATGTAAAAAGGAATAGTTTACGAGGGATAAGTAATAAAAAGAAATAATGAAGTACTCGAAAAGACCATCGCTTTCATAGTTAGTTCCGTAACTAGTTGATGTCCAAATATAAAATGGTTCAAATGGCTCTGAGCACTACGGGACTTAACATCTGTGGTCATCAGTGCCCTAGAACTTAGAACTACTTAAACCTAACTAACCTAAGGACATCACACACATCCATGCCCGAGGCAGGATTCGAACCTGCGACCGTAGCAGTCGCGCGGTTCCGGACTGAGCGCCTAGAACCGCTAGACCACCGCGGCCGGCGATGTCCAAATATATCAGGGCATTTTCCTCATCTCTATGACCAACATTACCATAAGTATTAAAGGAAAATTTGAATACAGAAAATGTGGAAAGGCAGCTTATCTGCCTGGCACTGATTGCCATCGTCAACTACGTGCAGAGTACTTTTGGGAGCCTTCAGAGTGGAGCCGAGACTTCTCAATATTCATTGAGGAAATGTAAAGCCAAGAAATAAAAGTGAAAGAAACCATATATTTCCCACTCGGAATCCCAGAACAGAATTTAATATGACTAAACCTTCTATTTTTGTGACCTCCTAAGCATCGCTCGGGATCAAATTTGCCACTGAAGTTGATTTATTGGCACAAAAGACATCTAGGAAATCTGGATACGACACCTGCATTTGTACCTGCAAAAGTAAACGGGGAAAAGGATCAGAAAAACATAGAGGGGCAATATTGCAACAAAATACAAAATATATATATAGTGTTGGGAAAGCAAATGAACGTAGACATACGAGTAGATGCCTCGACACCACAGTAAGCAATCCTTTACACTTCCTCCTCGACACAAACCCGGCACAATGATCTTGAGTGTGTGCGTGTGTGTATGTGTGTGTGTGTGTGTGTGAGTGTGTGTTGGAGGAGGCGGTTGGAAATTAAAAAAAAAAACCTCTCTTTAAAATGGCTTCCTTACTTCACAGGATGTAACTGGGTCCAGCACACTTGTATAAGGATTGACATTTCCTGCTGAAATGATATCTTTACTAGTATCAAACACTGACCAAAGTCTTAGAAATAAATTTTTAGAAAGTACGTTTGGAACAAGGCACTGTATGTGAGTAAATCACGGACGGTGAGATAACCATGAAAACTAGGTATTGAAGTGTTCGAGATGTGGTAGAAGTTGAAATTTAAGTGGATGAAGGCGAAAAATGAGGAGGTTCTCCAAAGAACCATGTAGAAAACAATGACTAGAAGAACCGACAGGGTGATACAATGTGTGTGAAGACATCAATAAATAGTTTACATGGTACTTGAGGAAGCTGTGGAGGCTGAAAACTGTAGGAGAATGCAGAGATTGGAAGATTTCCAAGAAATACCCGGGAAAGTTCGGTTCAGGTGATACCTTGAATTGAAGAGGTTGGAACAGGAAAAGAGTTCGTGGCGTTCCTCATCAAACCTGTCAGAAGACTGATGACATGGAAAAGTACAGGAGAAACCTCTCTACCAGCATATACGAAAGACGCATTTCATAAAAAAATTTACACTCATGTTGTAGATTCTATGTTGGCTCAGGAAAGACTAGTTTCCTGGTGACAGGATGAGGGGTAGTGCGACAATGTTCATCCAGGACATATGCCACGCGTCTTATGATTAGCCACAACACGGGCACTGTATGGAGTCACCAATCAACACAACACTACAGGCAGCGATTTCCATGGTTCGTCACCCCAACAGATGAGCCCATTCGTGGTGACACCTCCAAAAAGGACTTCATCGTACATTGTGAGCTATAAGGCTCTACCACCACCTTTCTCGTGGATCAGATGACTGCGAGTGTTTCACAAAGGCACATGTCACTGATAAGAGTAGAACTATAGGGTCTTGTAACGTCATTGCTTTCATTTGTCTCACCTGTCCTTACATACTGTCTTCGGTGTGGAGTGGATCGTGATTTACATGGAAGGAGCTCTTCCTCACCTAGATTCATGTGCCACACGAAGTTTATCTGAACTGAGACTGCTAATGTGAACACTCACTAATGTCCAACTTACGATTTGTAGCCAGTTGACTATTTTTGGATACCATGAAAGGGTCCGGGTCTGAATGGAGCACATTACTGACGTATTCCACCAGACCCCTGACGCATCCATCTGAAACACAACCAAACAACTGCCCTGTCTTAGACGAATGGAAAATATTGCTACGCTTAGAGCGGCAAGTCGGTAACGATTTCAGGATTCAAAGTGGCTTCCAATAACATAGCAGTCTTCAGGATGGAAAGGTCAGAGGCGACTGTAAAAATTAAAGATTGTAGAAGTCATAGCATTAGTTTCCAAATTCAGTCAATACTGGCTGGCTGTAATAAAAATTACTGTGTTACAGGAGCTTAAGTGTGGGTTGTATA
Source organism: Schistocerca serialis cubense (assembly GCF_023864345.2). NCBI lineage: Eukaryota > Metazoa > Arthropoda > Insecta > Orthoptera > Acrididae > Schistocerca > Schistocerca serialis. The sequence continues at coordinate 485,902,168 of NC_064640.1, read as the reverse complement.
CACTGCAGGGCCTGAAACGTCTTAAGTATATTCTTTAATATGCGGACTCGTTGGTTATTCTGAAAAATAGATTCCACTTTCGGCCACCAGGCGAAAATATGGCGCTGTAAATAGTCGGAATTGGCGTAGATGCAGGAGAATGGGAGCAACGATCAGACACACGATACCAGTGGTTCTGGCATGTTTATTAGGATATGGTCACAAGTTACAACATACTCAGCAACATGCTGCATCTGTAATACTGTAGGGTTGACAGTTGGTCGCAGCATATCTACTGTAATCAGAGCTATATATCGACGTATTGTCCGCAGCTCGTGGTCGTGCGGTAGCGTTCTCGCTTCCCACGCCCGGGTTCCCGGGTTCGATTCCAGGCGGTGTCAGGGATTTTCTCTGCCTCGTGATGACTGGTTGTTGTGTGCTGTCCTTAAGTTAGTAAGGTTGAAGTAGTTCTAAGTTCTAGGGGACTGATGACCATAGCTGTTAAGTCCCATAGTGCTCAGAGCCATCGACGTATTACATCCTTCATATCAGGATGTGTCTGGATACATCCCTGATAGATACGATCGTTCAGATATTTCTACAACCAAAAGTCACCTGGATTTAAGTCTGGGGCTCTGAAAAGCTACACTTACTGAAATTACTTAGGGATGATGCAGTCGTTACCGAAAGTCTCTCAGAGCCCTATATGCGACAGGGTTCTGTGCATTCACGCCACCATGCAGAGTAAAATGTACGCCATCCAGTCATAGAATTTCTCCAGCCTTATGCGAGCCATTTCCATGCGTGGCGGAAAACGAAGGGCAAATTCACGGCGTTGTAGCATATCTTGGGGCTTCATTTGGTGCATATTACGAATCTTGTAAAATACGCTGCAAAACCTCTTGAACGGTTGAACGGGGGGAGACAATTCCTTTGACACTGCTGGTGCGCGGGTTGCAGAATTTGACGCGTGTGTTGTACGGTCGGTCATAGTTACAGCAACTTCGTCAAAAACTTCCATGCGAATGGGTCACTCCCTCTTCCTGCTGCACCAAATATTTCACCGGTTTCTTCAACTTTCTTGATCGTTTGTTTAACTCAGTTATTGTCGTGGTGCCTCTTTGCAGCTGTGCGAAATTCCCGAAATACAGCGCTGCTATTGCTGTAGTTTCGGTAAAACCACTTTGCCGTCACTTCACAGACGTTCTTCTCCGCAGACGCTGCATTTCACTCGGGAACTTCCTTCGTAACCCTGTATACTATCAGTCACTTCATAAAAGAAATGAACACGCATCACCAAGCGATAAATAGCATACTGACGTTAATACAGGAAACATTTCATATTATGATCCCATAAAGCTCGATATTTTGAAATGGTGGCAGGAAGTGGAACTATCATTTTTTTCAGCATACTTCACGTTTCAGTGTCCTGTGGTTCATACAGCCCGTACTGCAGCACTCGAAACACTGTCAGTTTAATTATAACCATCCTGTATATCACACCTGGAAATAAAATATGGATAACCGATAACACAATTCTCAAGTAGCATTCACAACTGTCTGCAGTTGCCTTACAAGATCAGGGGTACCCTCTAACAACATTAAGTATCATCGATACCGAATATGGCATCATCTTATACGAGTATCAATACCAACTACGTCTTGGATCCATATTCGGTCACTATTGGCTCGGACGATAAAACAGAGTGGATATGATTTCCTTTCCATTAACACTGAGGAATAGAACTACCCCTTTATCTGGGGAAATGTATTTTGCTTTGTCCATGGTTCGTGATGTCTTACCCTGTGGCCACCTGATAACTCTGATCTTATTAAAATACTTTAAACTTAAATTCACTAATAGGAAGATATACCAACGTCTGATAAGAATCCATTTTAATCTCAACCGGGAAAAGATGATACTTGCCTTACTAGTTATTGCAGTGAAAATTACAGAATTTGAATAGCGAATACCAAGGAGCACATGGTTTACCGAGACCTAGCTTGTGTTCTCGGAATCTGGTCTCTTCGACGTCGCTTCCTATGTGGGTTCAGGAGGCGTCACTCTACACTCGACGACCTAACTCAGCCTGAAGTAGGAATGTAACAGGCTTTACTGCTGAAGCAGCACCTTGGAATTGGGACCTTAAATTGATTTAATTGATTTTCACCATACTCATCTCTATTTATTTTAAATATGCGAGTGCATTAAAGGCATCCCCGCCACCATCATAACTTATTATAATCATTAAGCTCCCGACCTAACATGAAGTGGCTCTTACTGGCTTATGTGTACTTTCAGCATCTGATACCTGATATTAAGGCATATGACCAGAAAGACCAGTGCACAGGATCTGATGTCCTCGTGGCGAAATCCTAATTCGGTGCCAGAAGTGCAACAGTGGCTGGCAGCGTCGGTGTCCGTGCATGCCAGCTCGGGTGGCCCAAGGGCCGGCGGCTGGCATACATTGTCGCCAGCCCTTAGAAACTGACATAAAGTGCAGAGTTGAACCAAGGGCGGTTGTAAGTTGACTGGTGTGACAGGCGATTCTGAGTGAGCTCGACCCGGCAGATCAAATTCGAAGTCCGGACCTATCATGGCTGGCTGTCAGGTAATAGGCAAGCGGCTCCAACTAGTAGACGACGCTTCTGAAGGATGGACAGTGTAGTCTAGTCGAACAACCGGCCTATGAATGGCCAATAGACTGCGTCAGTCAAATTCAGGATGTTCACTTATTTCGCCTGCTGAGCAATGCGTATATATACACCATGACGCCTAGTGTGATGTTGCAGTAATCTGACTCAGTTCAACTACGCTACAGTGGCATCGCAGTATAGCAGTTAGTAGCCGTAGAACTGTAGCTGTGGCTGGTCTGCACATAATCGTCTGGTTGTGAAGGGTAGCTTGCTTCTTAGGCCGATTCATATGATACAGCTGCTCTTTATCCGTGTGAGAGTTTCGATCTGTGTCTAGTGACGACCCAGACAGCATTCAGATACGAACCTGAGTGTCGCACGTCATACGACCCGGGGTGCCATCTTTTATTATAGCACTACCCTTTTGGTCATCATCCGACGTACCCTAACCGCACAGCGGTACGTCGCCGATTGGACAGAATTTAGCATGATATCCCTCAGAAGGATATCCATTAACTTTGTGAGTCATTGCCAAGCCGAATAATGGCTTGCATAAGAGCCAGAGGTAGACCAGCACGTTATTGACTTACTAAATTTCTCAAGCGCTTTCTCTTCAATAAATCATTCAATTTTGCTAAAACTACAACAATTTGTTTGTCTAGCGATATTCGTCCTATTCTAATAATTCCTTGGTGTTGCGTCGTTTCTTTTATCTTTGAGCGTATTACTTCAAACAGGTTCTTACGTGAATTGATTCAGAAACTAATAAGTTTCAAATGAGTGTGCCACAGAGATACAGAATAAATCTTAGTAAGGCTGACAGTGTTTCGGTGTACAAGAACGTACGTTCCCTTTGTCTGTTTTGGCAATATTAGTATGTAAATGGAAATGTTTGCTACTATTTTCCAAGTATTAGAGAGAAACTTCTGATGTCCTTCACTTGTTAGAGCGTTAAGCTTTCCAATTAGAGTTACCCAGAATAACTGTCAACCTCTAATTGACTAACGTATTATGTGCCATCCGGTAGCAACAGTATTTGCGAATATGAATTGTAACAGACGTAAAACTTCACTGAAACATGGGTTCTTATATTTTATAGTGGGAACTGATTTTTCGCTTAAATTTTCAGCCAAAGTAATGACACAAAACACACGGTTATATGAGTGACTCCAACACACAAAAAATACAACGTGAAGTCACTCGATACCAAACATATCAGTGAAGGTGTGGAACCAGTGCTGGAAGAGAAATGATTTCTACGTTGCAGCCTCGTCGTATTGCCGCTGGTGGTGGAGGTGGTGTGGGTGCGGGGGCAAGGAGCGTATGTGGCAGGACGACAATCTGAGTTTCATGAGCTGCAACAGATTACATCACGTGACAGCCCAGATCGATAATACAGGCATCGTACATATATAGACAAGAACTAACGAGGGTGAGAGGTAATCAGGTAAACGACTGAGTGGGTCTGGTCGCTAGAGGAATCAGCGTAAGTGGCGCTACTTACATGTAGTCGTACAGGGATCCCGGCCCGGGGCCGTCGGGCCACTCGGGGTAGCAGACGATCTGCGTCTCCCCACCAGCCTTATCCAAGGGCGCCGTCGTGAAGAACAGCAGCATGGGCAGCGACATAAGCGAGCCCAGAACCCAGATGCCGCCCGCGATGCCCAGAGTGGTGCGCCGGCCCATGCGTGGCTTCAGCGGCCGAATAATCGCCAAGTACCTGCAACGAACAAGCGCACGCCCCTGATTATTCTCGCTGTGGATAAAGTACGAGAATCAGGACACAAAACGTTTCCCTGCCACAAGTAAGAAACACGTAGTATAAAATATTTGCAAATGTCAATTCTTGCGCTTTCAAAATCTAAATCAAATAAACAAGTGGTACCGAAATTAGACAATTTTAACTAAACGACGAGAGATACCTAAAAATTAATTCTAAATTAAAATCGTGTCGTTATTATCAAACCTGAAATATGATGACCATGTAGCTATAGTTAGGGAAGAGCCGGGAAGAACGAGAAAGACCATGAAGGCTGCAACGTGAATGCTACGATTTCTTCATTAATAGAGAATCATTAGGTGCACAGTAGGTACTACACGTACGACCCCAGGAAACTCACAATATGAGTATGCCAGGAAGCGTTTTAGCTCAGTTTTCCTCACAACAGACGGATATTAAAGCGAGAGAGAGTATCTAAGTGTGATTCTCGACCATATGAACTTTTCGACACATCGTTTCCCTTCCTGCCGTCTTCTAATCTCAGAATCTCCTAAATTCAGAATTTCATCTGAAGGAGACATTTTTGACCATTAAATATCACAAACGTGCAAAGTTTTACGTGCAAAATATATTGGAGAGATGCACATTCTGACACTTCACACAGGTACCAGCAGATCTTCGGTAAATGATTCTGTTTTCCCTGAAATCTGTGATTAAATTTTTCATAATCACTCTGATTTTTATCACGCAGTTGTATCTTTCTCTGCAAAACTAAGCTTCACGCTGACGTTTTTGATACCCCAGTTGGCCATTTTCCACTCTTTTGGCTATTAAAATTCGGACAAAAATTTTCGCTCTGCTCAATACAATTCAAGATTTAATTTCTTCATAATCACACTGATTAATTTGAAGCATTTAACCTCCTTTTTCTTGCAGAGCTAAATCGACCCTTTTCAATTATTTATTTGGCTATGAAAATTCGGAAAGGAATACATAGGAGAATTTTTCTTCACATCACTTATTAAGTTTTTTTTTAATTACACAAATTATTTTCAAGCGATTACATATTTTTTTAGCAAATCTAGACCTCACACAGTCAGTTTGATACCCAATTTGTCCATTTACCATTCTTCGCTTCACAATGAAAATACGGACCAAAATCTTTCCTCTAATCATTAAATTGCTTTTAATTACTCTATTTAATTTAAAGACAATTAACCATGTTTTCCATAACTAGACATCACATTGATCCATTTTATACCACAAATGTCCATTTTCCACTCTTCGTTTGTCTATAAAAATTCGGAAAGGAAGTCATTGTGTAATTTATAGAGAGTATATTTTTCCTTTTTCTCTGACATACGACCAAAAATTGATACAAGATTTACTGTCGTCCCAAGTGCTCACTAACATCATGTATAACCCGTTTCCAGACACGTGGAAGTCCTAAGATACCTTTAGCAGAGCCAGTTCGAAATTACCGTTCAGTTGCCCGACTAATCTTTGTGACAATTCTGAATAGAATGCAAAGTGCATCTTTTATCTTAGGAATCTAGTAAAAGTCACAAAGGCGTAGGTCTAAGGGGTATAAAGGATACAACACTTCACAGCCCATCGATCGAAAGAGTTAGTCATAGGTTGTGCTGCATGCGGCAGGGTATTGTCTTCCAAAATGATGGCTGATATTGCAGATTGCGTCGCCGCTGCCTTCTCAAAGCAGGACGCAAGCTGTGTTCTTAAAATCAACAGTGATTCAACTCATTAACTGTCTGCCGTTGGGAAGCCGTATGTGTTAGCATAACGCCATCACAGTAGTACCCGATAATCATTGAAACTTTCACATTCCTGAGGTTCTGACGAGATATCGATGGTCCTGGTAACCCGTAATGACGCCATTCGTTTCATTGGCATTTCAGGTGTGGGTCGTATGATTTGGCCAATGTCTCAACCGTCGTAATGATACAGTGTAAGGAAACCTCTGTTTATTCTCATAAGTGCTGTATTCACAGATACGAGCAACGTCATATCCTAGCCCTTTCTGCATTTCTCCATGCAGGACCTATCGTGATGCAATTTTTCTTATGCCCAAACACTCCTTCAGAATATGAGGCACAGTCATATGCACTAACCCTGTCTCTCAGGCCACCCATGAATCGTTTGGTGCCAATCACTGTCCACTAACGTGATAGAAGCAGGTGCTTCTTCTTCGCTGACACGGCACGACATGGTCTACGAATATCTGCCACATATTTGCGTCCCCCATTGAAAGCTTTTAACCATTCCACTATTATTCTGTAAGGAAATGCAGATGCTCCGCGAGCCTGTTGAAGGTCCTGATGACACTGTACTGAGTACTTCCTCTCTGACATTAAATTTTTATCCGAAACTATCGTTCTTATTTCGAACGCTTCGTGACAGCACTATATTAGACCATCTGCTTCAAAAAGCTCTATTATTCTCTAGACTACACATGCACCTGGTATGAGATGGGCGTGATCATCTGGGCTGCGGTAACTAACGTGTGATATAAGCAACATTATTAGATTCCTTTGCGTTGTAGCCCTACGGCAGTGATACCACTATTAATGTTCCATCCCATGTATATGCGACAAGTGACTGTACAGAGAATATCGTAGGATACTACGTATCATTAATAGTCGCTCCATAACCCATTGTAATGATGTGTCAATCGAGTGACAAATGACATTTTGTATCACTTCCTAGACTAGACATAAGTGGTAGCAGCAGAATTGTATCAGTATTTCTCCAACACCGTTTTCTAAATTTATCCAACAAGGTATCTTCAGAATGTCCTCACGTTTCTTCCGGAGAACCAGACTGAAGTTCACTGAGCACATTCTTTACGATTTTGTATGGATTACACGCACCTGTTACAATCCTAACATCGCGTCTTGCAATTTCTTCGAAATCTGTTACCGGCTCTAACTTACGGGGGCGGTACTATAGAGTATCTGTCCTTGGTGTTTCGCAAGTTTCATTTGCTGGTGTACTGCATGTTCGTAAAAGGCTCCCATAGTGTAGATATCAAGCTCTTGTTCCATTTCATGTCGCTTTCTAGTACTACCACAAACCATCTGTGGTGTCACCGCCAGACACCACACTTGCTAGATGGTAGCCTTTAAATCGGCCGCGGTCCGTTAGTATACGTCGGACCCGCGTGTCGCCACTAGCAGTGATTGCAGACCGAGCGCCGCCACACGGCAGGTCTAGAGAGACTTCCTAGCACTCGCCCCAGTTGTACAGCCGACTTTGCTATCGATGGTTCACTGACAAATTTCGCTCTCATTTGCCGAGACGATAGTTAGCATAGCCTTCAGCTACGTCATTTGCTACGACCTAGCAAGGCGCCATTACCAGTCACTATTGATGCTGTAAAACATGTACCGTCACGAGCGATGTTCACCAATTATGGATTAAAGTTAAGTATTCCAGCAGCTACGTACTTTTTTTACTACACTCAACTCCTTTAACTGTTCCAGACCTCACGCCAGCCTGCGTGAGCTTAAACGCGTGCCTTTCAGCTTCCCCCTAGTGGATTGGCTGTCTTGCCAGTCCACAACACCATCAATCTTTATATCACGTTGATATAGTTCAGCAGTTACTTAAGGCAACGTCAATGACAATGGCTATAAACTGCAGCAGACAAACTTTTTCACTTCCGAAATTTAATTACATATGACGTATCAGTTCATAGTACTCGATTTAGGAAGTTGAACATAAATTCCTCACTATTGTAGCCTAGATTACTGTATATTTTTCATTCTTGCAGTTTTTTAAACTATGTGTTAGATTTGGGTAATGTTCTGCAAAGCGCTTCCAGAAGCCGGTTACAATCAAGTAAAAGTAGCAGCAAATACAAGATGGTTTAGCAGGATGATGTAAGTGGACTTTATCATATTTTCGCATACTTTACTGTGGCCAGTAATCGCTGGCTACATAATTTTAGTCTGAAAACGTAAGAAACAGGAGAGACATTGATAAATGAAAGTCTCGAAAGGAAACAAACTTCGATTCGGTAATTGCCTTATATGTTGCTAACGTTTCTATGAACTTCTTTACTTGAAACATCAACTACAGTCTACCATCGAATACAGCACATCTTAAATTGGAAGGGATGATAACTGTTGTACACACATCACAACATGTTTTGCATCACCCCGGTTCACAGAACTCCTGAAGAAAGACGTAGACTGTGGATATTGTATCCCAGACACAGTCGCTTTGATTGTTCAGAGATGTCACTAAACCCACCCAAAGATGTAAACAACCATGCATGAGCAGCGCCTATTAGACAGTGGTCCGGCAGCAGATCAGTTCCAGTCGTTCCATTAGGTACGAGGTACTCGGCTAGTGTTGTACGTAGTTCAACCAGGCCTAGACGGTGAATACTGAATATTACAGTCTAAGCAAGAAAATTCGTTACTATAGCGGTATGAATGAAATGATTTTGTCCACGATCGTACAGTCGGTCCAGTTTTATGAAAGGATACGCAAGATACACCTCCAGTTTAACGTTCGACTGGCTATGACAGAGAGCTATACACCAAGAGAAATTCATACATGAACACATATATCTGGTGCAATTTCTATTTTTAGCATATTCGCAGTTATCAAACTAGCACCTGAAGTACCACTGAATAAACGTTTCGAAGACCCAGAAGGTACACACGTCCGGCTGGTGGCCTTTTTTTTAAAGATTACTATTAGGAAACCGTTTAGTTGCCTGCAATATGCCAGACACCCAGGGTCTACCTGCAAAAGAGTTGTGGGTGAACAGATACACAATTCACAGGTGTGCAGCTTACTGACTCCGAGTAGTTTTTTACACGTTTGTAACTTTTTCTCCATCGGGGCGAGTGAAAGTTTCCGTACTACTATAGTTTGTAATCACGCCACGTGTCCCACAACGTCTCCATAAACAGACAAATACAGATGGTGTCAGTATCGCTTACGCAAGCTATAAAAGGGCAATACATTGGCGGAGCTGTCGTTTAGACTTAGGTGATTCACTTGAAAAGGTTCCCGACACAATTATGGCCACACGACGGGGATTGACAGACTTTGAACACGGAATGGTGGTTGTTGCTAGATGCATGTGACACTACATTTCGGAAATCGTTAGGTAATTCAGTATTCCAAGGTGCACAATGCGAAGAGTGGGCCGGGAATCCCAAACTTCATGCATTATCTCTCAAATGGCTCTGAGCACTATGGGACTCAACATCTGTGGTCATCAGTCCCCTAGAACTTAGAACTACTTAAACCTAACTAACCTAAGGACATCACACACATCCATGCCCGAGGCAGGATTCGAACCTGCGACCGTAGCGGTCACGTGGATTATCTCTCACCACGGACAATGCAGCAGCTGACGACATTCACTTAATGACCGAAAGCAATGGCGTTTGCGTAGAGTTGTCAGTGCTAACAGACAAGCAACAATGCGTGAAATAACCTCAGAAACCACTGTCGGACGTACGACGAACGTATCCGTTAGGGCAGTGGGGCGAGATATGGAATTAATGGGCTATGGTAGTAGACGACCAACGAGAGTGCCATTGTTAACAGCACGTCATTGGCTGCAGCGCTTCTCCTGGGGTCATGACGTTACCGGTTGGATCCTAGACTATTGGAAAGCAGTGACCTTCTCAGATGAAAGGATGGAAGTGCACCATGCAGTTTGTTTGAAGAACATTCTCGACAGTTCAAGCGAACGATTTGGTCATCCAGATCGCCCGGTATGAATCTCAACGAACATTTATGGGACATAGTCGAGAGGTCAGTTCGTGCAAAACATACTGCACCGGCAACACTTTCGTAGCTGTGGACGGCTACGGAGGTAGTATGGATCAATATTCCTATAAGAAACTTCTAACGACTTGTTGAGTCCATGCCACGTCGAGTTACTGCACTTCGCAAGGCAAAAGATGGTCCACACGGTATTAGAATGCGCCTCATGATTCTGGTCACCTCAGTGTAATATAAAGAACCATGGTGTTGCTATATGAAAAACAGTTAGGATTAAAGTCTATTGCAAATCGTTCGTCTATCAAGAAGCTGTGAAGGAGAAACAATTGATAGTATCAAGCTCTCAGGAAAACTCTTATAAGAAATTCAGCATGAGCGGCATGTTACAATCACGTCTGGTAAAGCACTAACGAAAATATCATTTGTCATCATGCATTTTTTTTATATACACTCCTGGAAATGGAAAAAAGAACACATTGACACCGGTGTGTCAGACCCACCATACTTGCTCCGGACACTGCGAGAGGGCTGTACAAGCAATGATCACACGCACGGCACAGCGGACACACCAGGAACCGCGGTGTTGGCCGTCGAATGGCGCTAGCTGCGCAGCATTTGTGCACCGCCGCCGTCAGTGTCAGCCAGTTTACCGTGGCATACGGAGCTCCATCGCAGTCTTTAACACTGGTAGCATGCCGCGACAGCGTGGACGTGAACCGTATGTGCAGTTGACGGACTTTGAGCGAGGGCGTATAGTGGGCATGCGGGAGGCCGGGTGGACGTACCGCCGAATTGCTCAACACGTGGGGCGTGAGGTCTCCACAGTACATCGATGTTGTCGCCAGTGGTCGGCGGAAGGTGCACGTGCCCGTCGACCTGGGACCGGACCGCAGCGACGCACGGATGCACGCCAAGACCGTAGGATCCTACGCAGTGCCGTAGGGGACCGCACCGCCACTTCCCAGCAAAGTAGGGACACTGTTGCTCCTGGAGTATCGGCGAGGACCTTTCGCAACCGTCTGCATGAAGCTGGGCTACGGTCCCGCACACCGTTAGGCCGTCTTCCGCTCACGCCCCAACATCGTGCAGCCCGCCTCCAGTGGTGTCGCGACAGGCGTGAATGGAGGGACGAATGGAGACGTGTCGTCTTCAGCGATGAGAGTCGCTTCTGCCTTGGTGCCAATGATGGTCGTATGCGTGTTTGGCGCCGTGCAGGTGAGCGCCACAATCAGGACTGCATACGACCGAGGCACACGGGGCCAACACCCGACATCATGGTGTGGGGAGCGATCTCCTACACTGGCCGTACACCACTGGTGATCGTCGAGGGGACACTGAATAGTGCACGGTACATCCAAACCGTCATCAAACCCATCGTTCTACCATTCCTAGACCGGCAAGGGAACTTGCTGTTCCAACAGGACAATGCACGTCCGCATGTATCCCGTGCCACCCAACGTGCTCTAGAAGGTGTAAGTCAACTACCCTGGCCAGCAAGATCTCCGGATCTGTCCCCCATTGAGCATCTTTGGGACTGGATGAAGCGTCGTCTCACGCGGTCTGCACGTCCAGCACGAACGCTGGTCCAACTGAGGCGCCAGGTGGAAATGGCATGGCAAGCCGTTCCACAGGATTACATCCAGCATCTCTACGATCGTCTCCATGGGAGAATAGCAGCCGGCATTGCAGCGAAAGGTGGATATACACTGTACTAGTGCCGACATTGTGCATGCTCTGTTGCCTGTGTCTATGTGCCTGTGGTTCTGTCAGTGTGATCATGTGATGTATCTGACCCCAGGAATGTGTCAATAAAGTTTCCCCTTCCTGGGACAATGAATTCACGGTGTTCTTATTTCAATTTCCAGGAGTGTATTTCAGTACTACTTTTTCGTATGTATAATCTTTGGCTGAAGAATGTTTTTATTCCACCTAATTGCAAAGACAGCTGCTTAAATAACCAATTATCTTCACCTATGAATGACTCAGTAAACCCACCCCGAACTCCTATACGATCTTCTGTATACATAATCACGAAACTATAGAGTTGTTAAATGTGTTGTGTGTTGTGATGGATTCCGCTGGCCATTTTTGCTGTCCATTGGTTCATCAGCTGCTTAGTTGCCATATTTCATAGCCGACCAATTGACGGATAATCTAGTGAACTACCAAGCGACAGAAGAAGCAATATGTTTAATGCCAATAAAAACTGGACATGCCTACTACCTTTTGGTCGAACGTTAGTTATATCAATAGTGTGTCAATGGTACGCAGAGAAGAGTGAAGAATGTCGGCCAACGTCAAATCAGTTATTAATATTCGTAGTGTAACTCCATGGCGTCACTATTCAACGGTATAGAACGCAGAAGTGTGTGCTGAAGTGTGCCACTAAATCGGATAAATTAACATACAGAATCGCTCATGATTTCCCGACTGAACGTCTTTCTGACAAATCCAGCTTTAAGACATTTGATTGACGTGCGATAAAATGACCACAATAACTTACTTAGGAACTGCTACCATTCTTTCCGTGAAGAAATTTTCTAGTATATCGATCTAGAAAGGTCAACAACTGAATCTGCAGCAAGGTGCAATACATGAAGTTAGCGACAGGTATTATGAGTTAAAAACTAGTAGTCATAACTGCCTGGAATGCTTGTGTGTAGCGGATCTGTCCGCCCATTTGCCTCTGCAATAGGGAGGCATTGTGCAATACGATTCGTCGATGGAAGGAATGACTTAACTGAAGTCAGCAAGGAGATTTTTTCGGGTGCAAAAATTTAGCAACATTTCAGTCTGAGAATCTGATTTCCTCCGACTAAACAGTAATGTGGGAGTAACTTCAAATAAGAAAAGAAAGGAAGACATCCCAGAAAAGCATAAAAATAATTCAATTAAGAATATTGTTAATAAGAAGAACATAGTGTCGACTCATAGGAATTATATTGAAGAAACAATTTGGCCATACTTAACATTGAAGTATCTCTTAAATAATTGTCATTTATACCAATAATTGTCATTTATGCCAAGAAATGAGTATTTATCCTCCAATTTATTATAAAGAAAATGACTTTCATCTGATCATCGGGCCACAGTTACATAGAAAACGTGTAGTACACTGATACATACAGTGTGAAAACCCGTTCGCTGCCTTTCTTTATAATGTTAAATGAACTCGTCTTTCTTTCTGTGTTTCATCTCCTTCAACAAACGAATCGGAATCACCCGTTCGTAGAATCAGTTAGTACCTGTTGCTGACCAGTGGTTTTGGGAATGATTTTACGACATGATTGGCCTCTTTGGGTAGAGATTTAATGACGTTTGTGCCACGACATGTTGAGCATACTAAAAAACCGAGTTAGTAGCAATAACCTTACACAGTCATCTTTTAGGTATATTGACACTGCAGTAAAAAAGTTCGAAATTTGTAAGTTGATCAGACAATGTCTTTCCCGTGTATTGTCAGAGATAACTACCAGTATCTATAATCAGCTACCACCTAAGAAAAGGAATTACGTTCAGCGATTTGAGAGGAGGGAGCGGAGTGAATGAAACGAAAGTGATCTTCATTGACGAGTGAGAAAATATTTCCAGTGTGACTCTTTGTTGACGTACGAGAGGGACCACTGCTTGTGTCATAGAAGGAACTAGTTTGAATCCGTGGCTTTCATGAGCTGAGTCTAACGATGTACCTGAAGGTTGTAAATGTGAAAAGCCAGGAAAGCGTTTGTAAATCCATAGACCGTAAAGAATGTGTGTGTAGTGCTAATGCTAGCGGAACATGGGCGCGCGCGGATATTCTCTTTATACACTGCGGTTTGCTGTGTCGCCCCCTCCTCTCCCCCTCTTCCCCGTTAAATGTGTACGGTTAAAATCCTAAGAAGGCAGTGATCCTTTTTCCATGCAGGCTACTTTGTATGCTCTGAAAACCAAACTGATTGTTACTAGTTATAAAGTTGAATATTCTACGTAGACATGTATTTATGAATGACAATAAACCTACATTTTCTTTTAAAGAACATATTATTGTACATATTTGAAAAAATACTATCGCTATTTGCGTGGTTATTTTTCTCCAGATGACAAAGTTCTAAATGTACATGAGTACAGAGATTATTCCTAAAAGTAAACAAATGTTTCAGTCCCTTAATATATGCATACCAACGATATTTTGAGACTATGTTTACAGTGAATTGTGCTTGTTGAATCTATAGTGTGACACAAAACTTTACGGAACAATCAACTGATTAGTGAGTTGCATTTATTTTGTAACATAATGATACTATTCGAAATAAAACCAAGTTAAATTGCAACTGTAATGCTAATTATAATATTTGGAAGCAGTTAGGAACTGTTTATTTTTCCTCCTAATGGCATGATTGTTTACTTATTTATTTATTTGTTTTGTACCGTTATCAGGATCACACGTTTAACTGCGTGGTACCCAAACGCAATCAAGCAAGTGATGTGAACTTTAGAGGAATGGTGTAAGATACAACCTGCAATATGGCATGGACAATTCCTAGTAAGCGATTCTATTGAAACGAGTCTTCGGTGTGCTGACTATTGTTCCTACGCATTAAAGGCCATAAATTATGAAATAACGTGGAGACGTTGTCCGTGCTTCATTTGGTGTTTGCTTCTGGCTCTAAGGAGGAAGCTCCGTTTCAAGCAGGAACACCTAGCCGGTTCATTAAATTTTCAATCCTTAAGTCGACACTTGGGAGCTTATTTCCCACTAGAGACTGTGTTCATTAGATAACTTTTGAATTCCTTTCCCGTCTAGATTCAGACGAAGCTGTTTCTCCTACAGTTGTCTAACATTCGAAGTTCCTTCTGCTCCAGAGCTTACTCTTAAATCGTTTAGTGTCCATTTGCTACGGTGCCCATGTTATTGCATGAAAAGTTAACTGACATTTCCCTGGAGATTTTTACATGAAAAACGGAACTACATTTAAGCGTAAGATTCCGGAAATGTGTAAGGAGGTATTTGGTAATCTGTTGACGAGGAAGAAATATGATATACGTGTATATTACATACATAAATTCAGTGTGTACAATAATAGGTGTATGTTAATGGAAAAGCGACAAGTCAACTTCGTAGTTGTAAGATAAGTGTCTAAGCGAAAGTTGAATCAAGATTCTGGTACTACTAATCAGAAACTCCGGCCTTGAGATTAAGCTGTAATACAAAGATAAGAAAGAGTGGCAAGTTTATTTTCAGTTAAAATTATGCACGAGAAACATCTTCTTAACTAAAACTGGAGGGAGAGGGAAATCTGGTCACCTGTCCGATAAAGATTTACTTTTCACATATAGATATCTGTAAATACTATAATCAAGCCGGCAGTATTCGTTCATTCTAGAGTTGTCGTGAAGTGTACCAGTCTAAATAATGTTTGAAATTTTTGTACTCTAAATTTTTATTGGAGACATAAACAACACATCACGAAAAAGTGTGGGGATATTCATGTGACAGCACCCACTTGAACTGTTATCAGTGTACAAACTCTTAGTTGCATGTAGTGAAATATCATAAATTATCTAAACGTGACAACCTGATCAGCCATAACATTATGGCGACTGTCCAGGGCGAGGTTGAACGCCACCTGGTGGCGATACTGGCACTTGATGGCGGAAGGAAGGTATACAATCGATGTTGAGACGAATGGAGAGTCAATGTAGCTACGGTACAGGTCACAAATTGGGAAATCCCCTGCCATAAGTGACTGATTGTTATAAACTGGATACTGGGGGCGAGCGTCTCGGCTAAGGCAAAGATGGTCGGCTGCTACCGTAGTACTGTGATGGGCATCTATGAAATATTTTCATTACAGAATGTAGGATCGGGGGCCTGCCATCTCTGAAAAACAAGATAGGCGACGATCTGAGATAGATCTGACGACAGACCACAGTGCTGGCGCAGCCATAGTGTATTAGAACACACTGCTCAGCTCGCATTGTTGAACCTGGGGCTCCGCAGCAGACGACACTTATGAGTTCACATATTCGGCCGACAATATAGTCAATAAAGATTGCAGTGAGCGAGGAATCATTGAGAAAGGATAGTGTCGCGAGACCGGATCCCTCACATTTCTTGTTACGTTAGATCGATGATGTCTCCGGATAAGCCCTTTTTATGGAGGAAAGCCATTGAAAGATGACGCTGACATTGTCTTTGGACCTGTAGCAGATCCGGACCACTTGCACGCGTTCACGCTTGATGTATTTCCCGACGCTGATGGCATCTTCTAGCTGGATAACGGTACGTGTCCCAAAGCCACAATCCTGCTGTAATGGTTCGAGGAGTATGATAGTGAACTCTGGTGAAAACTTCGTCACCGAATTCGTCTGATCTTAACCCGATGGCACACTTCCGGGACGCTATCGGGCGCCGCTCTGCTCTCACAAATAGGCACGAAATTTAAAGGAGTTGCTGGAGACATACGTGTAAATCCGGTGCCACACGCGTCCAGGTACCTATCATGGACGTGTCGAATCCATGCTGAGCATAATCGCGGCTCTAGTGCGTTCTAAACATGAACCCATTAAATAGGTGAACATAATGCTCTGGTCCATCAGTGTAATTCGTGATTAAAAACTCAACAGTATTCTCAAAAAAAAAAAAAGAAATGCTCCTCAATCTAGCACATAGTGTGTTTTTCTGTTTTCTCTTCTTCGGCAGATGAATGTGAGCAGTTTTTGCTTTCTCTTATTGATTGTCGGGTGGAAGGCACAAATCCTTATCTCTCATCCACTGGCTTACTATGCTCCAGTAAAATGACCATTTGACCTTCTGCACTGGCTTGACTCCGACTTGCTAGTGGCCTACTGCGATAATTAGATGTAATCTACGAGCTACCCCCTAGATCTTCATGCCACATCTGGTGAGAATATCTGTTTTTGGCATTCCAACGTTATCTCTTTCGGGATCTCATGGTCAAAGCAGTAAATGAAACTGCTTACACACCCACTGTTTTTTGTACTAAATGTGTAATACTGTACTAGTGTCTATGTCTCCATAATGTATATCAATCCTGTAACAACTGAAATAAAATCACATACATTCTCAACTTGCGAAGTTTCAATTCCTCCTTTCATTTTGAGTGCTTCTCTTTTCGCGTCAGGCAGTGTAGATGTGGCGAGAGAATACTGGGTTGAAAAGTATAAGCTGGAAATTCTGAGACAATAAAAACCCTGGCTTAAATTCATTACATGAAGTCCAGACATGTTTAGAAGATGTACGATACTCATCTATTTGTCAGTCAAAATGGAAGCTTGGTCCTCAGTTAAACTTAGTTCCTCTCACTCATCACCCATTTAATAAGTGGTGTAATATGAATCGTACGCCATAGGCATGAAGATTGTGGCGAGGAGGGGGGGGGGGGGTGAAGGTGAAACTATGTGTGAATGAACAGTGTCCTACTCGAAGGCAGCGTCAGGGTAATTTTGACCCATCTTAGTGATCGGTATGCGGTACGCCATGATTCGAAAGATCTCTTTACCACATACAGCATATTCCACTCACCGCTCATTCACCACCTCCGCGCCTCCGTTCTGGCACTCCTCCTCGTGCATATTTACGGCACTCTGTCTTAGAGGAATACCGCTCATATATGTCGCTTTATGCCACGTTGTGTTGCATATGGGATTCCTTGGCTGCTTGCTCTTTATCCCAGATTTCTGTTTATGTCTGTACAAAACAAGGGCATGTATTCATCATTCATTCTTTCGTCCTTTCAACTGGGTACAATCTATGCAAAGCATTTCTGGTTTTGATTACGTCTCATTTAGCACAGCACCATAAGGTTCAAATGGTTCAAATGGCTCTGAGGACTATGGGACTTAACTTCTGAGGTCATCAGTCCCCTAGAACTTAAAGTTACTTAAACCTAACTGACCTAAGGACATCACAAACATCCATGCCCGAGGCAGGATTCGAACCTGCGACCGTAGCGGTCGCTCCGTTCCAGACTGTACCATAAGATTCATTGGCATTTCCACCTTGTATGTAGAGCAAGAATTGGGAAGGCGAGTCCTAAAACAATATTGGGATACACGACTAAACAGCCAAGGGTCTCCTGCCACATACCGTATGTGCGTGTAATATTTTCAAATATTGACTAAGAGCTAAATCCGATGTGCAGTCTTCTTATAACCGATTAAGTCTGAAGTAATACTTCACGTCTTATGAAGACAATGCATAAATTTCCCACCTATCTAGGCTTAAATCTTTATAAACCATACATGTCTCTGAAAGACAGTAACTCATACGGGTGTGAAAGAACTTGCTGTTCGCAGTCGATAAATAAACGGTACATAGTTGCGGCCTGGAAATTCTTTAATAGGCTAATTGGAGCAAGCGAAGTCGTCTGCTCATGTTAAATGGTAGCTTATCAGCATCAGCGCAGTGACTCCCAAAATCACCGTTACTCACCCGAAATCGTTCGTGGTTCTCTACGCGCAACGGTTTCGAATAGGAGTGTCTTACAGACCCATACGTCAAGCACCAATTTAAAACTGGGACCACATATGTACGACGAACCTTATTAATGTTGATATGTATTGTGGACGTATTAAATTGCCTACCTCTTGAAGAGGTACCTACGTGACGTCTGTTGGTGAACAGCACATATTTCTCCTACTGCTGGCTTTTGTACAATCAGTACTTTCTTTGTAAGGGATGGTTTACTCAAAAGACTATTCTGTAAGACATTATTGAGAGGAAATATGTAAATTATTTCAGGAAGTTGATAGTTTGTTTGCAAGATTAGCAATTGTAAGAGAGACAAAAGTAGCTGATCGTAATTGTTTGTGAAGCTCAGTCATATGCTCCTTCCAGTTCAAGTTTTCATCAATATGTACACCTGAAAATTTTGAGCATTCTGCCCTGCTTACTGACTTCTGCTCAATTGCTGCAGCAGTTGTAGGTAGCAATCTGTTTGTTGTTCAGAACTGAATGAAGTATGTCTTTTCAAAATTAAAGGAAAGCGCATTATCCGAGAACCCATTAATAATTCTTTAGAAAATATCATTTAATAACTCTTCTGTCGCTTTGACCTCTAATTCGATTTATTATAACACTAGTATCGTCTTCTAAGAGTAGCAGTTTCGCTTGTCAAGGTCATTCACAAATGTAAGGAATTGGAATGGGTCCGGAATTAAACCATGTGGGAGTCCATTTGTGATTTGACCCCAATCACTACAGTTTTGTACCGTTACAACACTGTCTGAACTATTCAGCACAATCTTTTGCATTCTGTTTCTCTAGCATGTTTCAAATCAGCTATGTGTAAAGCCATCACTACCACTAAAAGCCATGGGTTTTTCTAAGAGAATATAATGATCTACACAATCGAAGGCCTTGGAGGGATCCCAAAATGTAGCAATTGGTGATATATTACTATTTAAGACTTGTACTTCTATTTCATGTGTGAGTCTATAAATAGCATTCACAGTCGAGCAAGATTTCTCTAATCCAAACTTTGATGTGCTCAGTAGGTGTGCAACTACTTTTGACTACATTACTTTTTGAATATTTTGGTAAAAAGATGTCTGTATGGAAATTGGACGATCGTTGTTTAAGTCTGTCTTGTCACCTTTCTTATGAAGTGGTTTAATAACTGCCTATTTTAACCAGAGGGGAAAAATTCTCTGTGCTAGTGATGCATTTCGTATATCACTAAGGGCATTTCTTATTAAGTTGGAAAAACTTTTCAGGATTCCGTTTGAAATTACATCAACCTCACAAGTGCTTTTGTTTTTTAGAATTTTTGTAACAGTATTTATTTCAATGAAAGATGTTGATGCTACTTCTAGTTGCTTACTGTTCATAATGAAACTATTCTTAAAATCAAATGTGACACTCATAAAACTCACTCTTCTCTTAAAAATTGCACATCTTCAGTGAGACAAAATTAGAGGTTGAACGCGATTGGTTAAAAATGATATACAGGCTTTTCAGTGGAAACATTAAAACATTTCTTCTCCAACCAATCATCCTCCACTATAGCAGCTGTTAACAACAACTGAACGTTGTTGTGGAGGACTGAACGAGTATCAGTTGACGGAGAAGTCATGCACAAACAAAGAACACCCGAGAGGTCTTATGAATGGAACGTCAACGTTAAATAATTATAGCCACGGACAACAAAGTTACACTTAACATACTACCATACTTGGCACCCATCTCTCGTTCAAAGTGGTAATTAAAGAATTCGAAGACACAAACTTTATAATATTGTTGTTAAATGTAAAGTTATATAAAAACTGAAACTGACTTAGGAACCCCTATTCATATAGCTCTCCAAGGATAATATCCCTCCAAGTAAAAAGAAAGCCTGCCTCAATGTCGAAGAAAATGCTTTGTGTATGGTGATTATGTGCATAATCCTGTTGTATAGTCCCTTGCAATAGAGCCTGAGTATTCAACGTGGAATAATACCTCCAAAAATGCCCGGATATCAAATTAAAAGAGCAGTTATTATTGTAAGATGCATACAAGGCACAGGTAAGTTGTCAACTTCAAGGAATTTCTTGTGTAGCTGGTTACAGTATTATTCAGATAACTGTTAACAAACATTCGTACTAGTCTAGGTTAAGCCAGTGAATTACACGATCTTATTTTAACGTGAAAGGGAACCACACTCTACGACCAAAAAAGGATATCCTAGCAGGACTGAAATCGGTAAATTTGATGTACATGTACGGAAAATTGAAAACAATTTCAGAAAAGTTGAATGATTTAGTCAAGAGGAAACAAGAACTTCACAAATGGAGCAAGTAAATAACTCGTTGTTTCAATTCTGGCCCTTATGCAAGCAGTTATTGGGCTTGGCATTGATTGACAGAGGTGTTGGATGTCATTCTGAGAGATATCGTGTCAAAATCTGTGAATTTGGCACGATAGATCGTCAAAATCACGATCTGGTTGGAGGTCTTTGCCGATAATTCTCCAAACGTTCTCAACTGGGGAAGATACGACGACCTTGCTGGCCAAGTTAGGACTTGACAAGCACTAAGACAAACCGTAGAAACTCTTTGCGTGTGCGGGCAGAAATGTCAGCCGAGGACGTCTTGTCATAAAGGGCAAAAAACCGGCTTAGAATATCGTCGATGTATCGCTGTTACGTAAGGGTGCAACGAATGACAACCAAAGAGGTCCTGCCGTCAAATTGAATGGCATCCCAGAACATCGCTCCTGGCTGAGGGGCCGTATGGCGCATGAAATTCAGATGGGTGTGCCACCGATGACTGGGGCATCTCCAGACTAGTGTCCGCTGGCTCAGTTTGAAGTGGGACGCATCCATGAGGACAATTCTGCACCAGTCAACGATATTCCAGACGAAATGTGTCTGTCATCACCGCAAAGGGGCTTGTTGATGTATAGAGGTCAATGGCAGTCGGCGCAGGGGCGTCTTGAGCTCAGTTCCATATTAATGGTAGTTGTGGTCACCAAAGCCCTACTTGCACGTCGGATCGATGGTAAAGATGAATTCGGAGCTCTGAGGGCCTCTTTGACGATTTCTCGGTACTCTCGTTCTGTCGCCTCCGTAGGTAAACCACTCACTTCTTGACGCTGTGTTCGGCCATAGTTCACTCATTCTTACAGACATCGTCGAATAGTGTCACCGCTCCCATTAAAATGTCCACGTCAGCTGCACATCCTCTCTCAAATGCTGCCATTTGCATATGTTGTTCAAGTGTCTGTCTGCGGGGCATAATTGCTGTTCAACTGAGTACATAGAATGAAATCTGCGAAGACTGTATGCACTGGTATCGACATGCCTTCTGTTTATTATCCCTGCCAACTGCGCAGTGATATTGCACTGCACACGTCCGGCTGCCAAAGTTTATAGTTTTGAATTTTCCGTCGATACCTGTAAGAATATCAATTTGTCACCAGTTTGCGCAACTCCTTCGTGGTGCGATTTTTTTTTTATTCCTTGGAATGTAGAGTGTATCTCTCAACCGGATGAAATCATAAAGGACATGTGAAGACCTACTAATCATTTGGGACCACGCTGATTAAGTTACGAAACCGAGACTGCGTGGAATATTTATTTGTATTTTTCTGCCTTCAGTCACATTTATTTACTTTACGTTCATTTTAACGCATTTTCGATCTTATTTTGCTCATCATCAGTCCTTTATACATATACTAGTTATTTAAA
Organism: Schistocerca serialis cubense; assembly: GCF_023864345.2. Lineage (NCBI taxonomy): Eukaryota > Metazoa > Arthropoda > Insecta > Orthoptera > Acrididae > Schistocerca > Schistocerca serialis. The sequence continues at coordinate 485,879,893 of NC_064640.1, read as the reverse complement.
GATAAACTATCTTAGTCTAACAAGGGTACCATGAGATCTGTTAACCACATATTATTGATGGATCTTAAGTATGATGTTGAGGGAGCTGTCCTGAGTAGTAGACTAACAGCCTTTAATGTGACGGCCCCAAATTTTCGAGAAAATAGGTTCTGAAATTTTATGCATACGTAACGTCAGTCATGTTTCGATTAAGCGAGTGCAATGCGGGGGCGAAGTTTATGGATACCGCGCTGGCTCTGCGGGTTCAGATCTTGCCCGTGTGCCTTCTTTCAGTTTCGTCGTACAGTTTATCATTATACAGAATATTTCATGAGAGCCGGCCGGAGTGGCCGAGCGGTTCTAGGCGCTACAGTCTTGAACCGCGCGACCGCTACGGCCGCAAGTTCGAATCCTGCCTCGGGCATGGATGTGTGTGATGTCCTTAGGTTAGTTAGGTTTAAGTAGTTCTAAGTTCTAGGGGACTGATGACCTCAGAAGTTAAGTCCCATAGTGGTCAGAGCCATTTGAACCGTTTGAACCATTTCATCAGAAACTATTCAAAAGTAGTCATTTTCTCTAAATTAATTTCTTTTCGATATCAGTCTCTACAGCACTCTTTTCAAATATGTATTCACTTCTCTGTTTCGTAGTAAAAATTCCAAAATTTTAGACCGCTACAAGGAGATCTCAACGATAGACGAAGTATTAGCATCTGTGAAACGATTCATGATAAAGACACAAGTACTCATCACTAATGTTGACTTCGTAATGTAAATAATACCGACGAAACTGGCTCCAGGGCGGATCGACGTTCAATAGATTCCGTGCGAAGCAAGGAGCGAAAACCTACACTCCTGGAAATTGAAATAAGAACACCGTGAATTCATTGTCCCAGGAAGGGGAAACTTTATTGACACATTCCTGGGGTCAGATACATCACATGATCACACTGACAGAACCACAGGCACATAGACACAGGCAACAGAGCATGCACAATGTCGGCACTAGTACAGTGTATATCCACCTTTGGCAGCAATGCAGGCTGATATTCTCCCATGGAGACGATCGTAGAGATTCTGGATGTAGTCCTGTGGAACGGCTTTCCATGCCATTTCCACCTGGCGCCTCAGTTGGACCAGCGTTCGTGCAGGACGTGCAGACCGCGTGAGATGACGCTTCATCCAGTCCCAAACATGCTCAATGGGGGACAGATCCGGAGATCTTGCTGGCCAGGGTAGTTGACTTACACCTTCTAGAGCACGTTGGGTGGCACGGGATACATGCGCACGTGCATTGTCCTGTTGGAACAGCAAGTTCCCTTGCCGGTCTAGGAATGGTAGAACGATGGGTTCGATGACGGTTTGGATGTACCGTGCACTATTCAGTGTCCCCTCGACGATCACCAGTGGTGAACGGCCAGTGTAGGAGATCGCTCCCCACACCATGATGTCGGGTGTTGGCCCCGTGTGCCTCGGTCGTATGCAGTCCTGATTGTGGCGCTCACCTGCACGGCGCCAAACACGCATACGACCATCATTGGCACCAAGGCAGAAGCGACTCTCATCGCTGAAGACGACACGTCTCCATTCGTCCCTCCATTCACGCCTGTCGCGACACCACTGGAGGCTGGCTGCACGATGTTGGGGCGTGAGCGGAAGACGGCCTAACGGTGTGCGGGACCGTAGCCCAGTTTCATGGAGACGGTTGCGAATGGTCCTCGCCGATACCCCAGGAGCAACAGTGTCCCTACTTTGCTGGGAAGTGGCGGTGCGGTCCCCTACGGCACTGCGTAGGATCCTACGGTCTTGGCGTGCATCCGTGCGTCGCTGCGGTCCGGTCCCAGGTCGACGGGCACGTGCACCTTCCGCCGACCACTGGCGACAACATCGATGTACTGTGGAGACCTCACGCCCCACGTGTTGAGCAATTCGGTGGTACGTCCACCCGGCCTCCCGCATGCCCACTATACGCCCTCGCTCAAAGTCCGTCAACTGCACATACGGTTCACGTCCACGCTGTCGCGGCATGCTACCAGTGTTAAAGACTGCGATGGAGCTCCGTATGCCACGGAAAACTGGCTGACACTGACGGCGGCGGTGCACAAATGCTGCGCAGCTAGCGCCATTCGACGGCCAACACCGCGGTTCCTGGTGTGTCCGCTGTGCCGTGCGTGTGATCATTGCTTGTACAGCCCTCTCGCACCAATGTGTTCTTTTTTCCATTTCCAGGAGTGTATTTGAACAAGAACAATATACTATAACTGCGTCAGGAAAGGAATTCCCCTACGTTTTCTTACGTATGCAAGAATCATTCGGGAACTTTGGTGCGATTGTTCAGAAAAGAGGTGACGGTTTGACTCATAAATTAAAGAATGTAACTGTGAGCTGCCGTATTTCAGGGAAGTTCACGAAAGTGATAGAGGAAGAGTTTTTAAAACTTGTCATTCTTCCGCGCATACAAGAAAACTTTATTTACAGTATTGATTCGTGGGGAAAGCAGACAGTTCAGACACTTGACGATCAAATATATGTGGATGAAACGCCAGCGTACACCTGCACCGTAAAAATAAATCCCTAAAATCTATTCCACTGAGTCACCACAGTGATGTTTAACTGCCCATAGAGTTTAGACTTTTTACGGAAAAACTCAAAATGCTCCCCAGTGCCAGAGGCTAACAGAGATATCGCTTCCAGGGAAGACTCTGCATCAATTTATTCGCCTGCTTTCACAGGAATACTCAATACGCGTAGATCACATCGAATGTTTTTAAATCCCAGCGAACTGTATTTTCAGGTATCCTTTCTGAAAAATCCTTGTGCCTGCGAGACAGTAGATCTCATTAAATCCGCTTGGTGCCCTATGAATTTCTATTTCAGTTATTTATGCCACAAATATCATCCGGAATTCTCTTCTGTCACATAAAAGCGATGTAAGCGATAGCGAGTAAGACGATTCTATGATCTGTTTTATAACGTATGAAATACACATTTGAACAAGTTTGCTGTAATGATTGAGTTGCTAATGAAAATACTACGGCAAAAATGATTATTTTTGAATGATTTTACATTGCATATACTGTTTAGTGATATTCTGTACGGTAAGACTAAAAAAGGTATACGGGCAGGATTTGAACCCCTACCACCATCCTGGTGAACGTAAACTTTTTTTTGGAATGGGGGTCCGTCTCATAATAGGAAATTATACATGTACTCTGGACAGGTCCCACTACAAATTACTTCCATATATCAAAATCCGTGATTAACAGATCTGGTGGTCCCTGTGTAAGTTAACTTAAAACTGTTCTGCTCCTGGAGTGACTTTTGGTTTCTTTTGGTTGGAGTGGGTGGGCAGTGGGCGGCCAAAAATTGTTTTGATGATACCAAAGCCTCTGAGGGACGATATTTTGCATCAGTTCTTTTGGTATTATAATCGTGTAATGTACTTTTTCGTATGTCAGTTGTTGACTCACGATTTTCACGTCCCAAAGATTCATCTGCATCGTTGGTAGAGACATTCTTCAACATTACACTAATGCACTGCTTAATCTAGCACTGTTTTTGTCAAATTTCCACTGAACAAAGAACCAGTTGTGACCTTGAGCATTGACCTAGCTTGTTCACCGTAGCTTAATGACATACGTAGAAGGAAGCTACGGGTGCACCTGGACTTGAGCACAGCTTTTTTTTGACACGAGGGAATGTCTCTACGCTTTTTCTGTAACGCATTATAGAACGAAACAATATCAGCACTGTCTCTGCCATAACAGTTCATCCACATTCAGTAGATTCAGTAGATTCGAAATGCCAAACTCTGAAGTGACCAACGAGGAAGATCTTGCTACCTCAGGTGCAGCAACTGAATCGTCTCTTATTTAGTAGAGTCAGAAGGAATTGCAGCGCCTACTGCTAAACAATTAACAAACAATCATTATCCTATTTCTGAATGGCATATGTCTTTTTGTATACGACGTTATGTATCAGGCTTTTTTAAAGTTCTAAATACTGTAACTTGTAGTAGTATCTACACCTATTTATCTAATTTTTAAGTGCTTTTGTATTCCTTGTGGCTCAGCCTATATTTCATTTTGGAAGTCCATAAGTCTTTTTATCCGGCTAGGTAGCACTTTTGCGTCGGATGTGGCAGAGTCTACATCTCATTTTTCGAAACCAAATACCTGTATACCGATTGAGATACAGCGGTGTTTAAACCGGGACTCGAACTGAGCGAGGCCAGGTTTCTGATACCAACTTATAGCCTTAATCAAAGTGTTCAACAATTGAAAAAATTATTTACGTGGTGCACTGAAATGGTAGCTTTGGAAGAGTCTCAACCGATTTCGTTCCCCACTTTTGCCGTATCCGAGCTTGGGCCCCCTCTCTAAAGACCTCGTGGTAGACGGGATGTCAGAACCTAAGACTTATTCTTCTTCTATCAATGAATTTCTGTAATATTATCATCGGTGTAAGTTTTTTTATTTACCGCATTAATAGTTTCGTTCTGCTCAGGCAAATATTTTTCTGCTTTGTGTGACCGGGAATAAGTTCCTCCACTTTTTATCGAAGCTTTGTTCGGTACCGCAGAGACGTATTTGTGAGGAGAGGTGTTCGAACCCTTTTCAACGATCCACTAGGATATCCTCTTCCATTATCCCACAACGGATGCCAGTGCTCCATTTCTAAAACGGAGATGCCGAAGGGATATTCCGTTCATTTATAAGTGCGAAATGCTAAAAGATTTAAAATATGCTGCATTGAGAAAGTGATTTACGACATGCTGTAGATGAATCAAGCACTTATTTCCCACCATTAATGATACCACGTATGTTGCGCAAGGAAACACTTCAAGCGAATTCAATACGCATTCCCGAATATTGTTTCTAATTCGATAATCTCAACATCAGTCGCACTTCTCATATAATAAGGAGACAAATGTACTGTTTCGTTCCTTAGAACTATCTATATATGGACAGTGTGTTCAACTTTAAACTAAATTAGAAGTATATGCGCATGTTGCATGTGTATATCGACCTTATACGAATAAGTTTCAGTTTTGTGTAGAAATTCTGCCCTTCCCAACGAAATGAAGGGGTTGACATCGTGGTGAAAGGAGATAGGGAACTGTAGAAAACAGGTGTGAATCATTTCCAGCCTGGAGACTGCGCGAATGAAGACACGAACAGCGCGCATTCCGTCCGTGCGAGACGGAGTGGCAGCACAATCCGTATAAAGCAGCGCGTGTTAAAAATAGAGTGTTCAGTAATGAGTGTCGCACCGGAGAGAATTCTGCACGGCCGGAGGAGCAACGCAGCAGCCGCGCTTTCCTCCGTCAAGCACTGCCTATGGAAACAACGTCTTTCACTGAGGAATATCTTATTTCCGCATTTGTAGTTCACTTTATGTCCACCTGTTATTGACTTAATCCTGATTGTATTAACGGCTATAAAGCAGAAGGAAATCTTGTCAACGACACTCTCTGTCAGTGACGGACAGATTCATGGGTAAGATTCTCAATTTAATTATCACAACAGTTCCCTTTTATGTCCAGTCACATTGTAAAATGGTTTATTAGGTAAGATATTCTGTATATGAAATACGATTCTGGCAAGTCTGCTTGTTACTTGTTTACGGCTGCTAGTAAGTCTACATTTAACCCAAAAATTTTCAGCCAGATCGTTCTTCATATAATGGAGTCGTTAGAAGTCAGCCTATGCTTATTTCGAAGAATGCAGCGGATATTTCAAAAATTTCTACTTGAAATCTTTTAGTTGTACTACAGAAATAGCACCTTGCGGGTTAATAAATTATCCTAATGGAAGATAAAATCTTTATTTTTCTTTTGTAATCCAGTCACCTTCGAAGGTACTTTTGTATGTATTTAGTTCATATGACTGGTGAATTTGTCAATAAATTGTGATCTGCATCTTCCAAGGTACAACTAGGTACTACACGGTTTGCGTATCACGAAACATAATCCGTAAAATTTCTAGCAGATTATATCGAGTACGCTCATTTTGGCATAGACCAAATGGTTAAATTCATTGATTCATTCGTGTTTCCACATGGGAATAAGCCACGTAACAAACTGACCCAAAACTATGCTAGACTGTATTACAATTGTCAGAATTCAGCAAATGGCGTATCAGTGTTGTACAAAGCTGTCATTTAAGTATTTACGAATAATTACCGTAATGTTCTTCTAATATACCAATGGCACCAGTCGCTTCATAGGACACTTAAGCACCAAATTCTATATTGGGCACTTTTTTATAGATGTTTTAATACGTGGCTGTAAATTAGTGACAGTTTCGCGTAAATCATGTTCAAGGGATACTTCGTATCGATTTTATTCAACTGGCTTCTTCTTAATTTAAACATGATCTGTAGGAAGGGGAAGGAAAGAGAAAGGATGGGTAGAAATTTATGAAGACAAATGGCACACGGCATTGTGGTAATACGACGGTGAATGTTGAAAACTTGTGCTAGAGCTGATCTTTATCGCGTATCGACCATCCAGACACAGTCACTGACAGACTCAAATTTCCAACTTATCGCACGCTGCAATGCAAGTCCTATGTCCATTACACTCACTACTGGCAAATCCTGATTCCCGTAGGACCTTAAGCGATATTTGTGCATATACACTGAATCAAACGACGTGGAGCTGTCCCCGTCTTGTTTTCAGCTAAGTGTATCTCATTGGTGTCTCCGACAGAACAGACACATCCTGCCTCGGGCATGGATGTGTGTCATGTCCTTAGGCTAGTTAGGTTTAAGTAGTTCTAAGTTCTAGGGGACTGATGACCTCAGATGTTAAGGCCCATAGTGCTCAGAGCCATTTTTTTAACACTTAATCGTCAATCACTTTAACTGTCACCATAAACAAATCCACAACACTGACAAAGTTGACACCTGATTTACGACGTTTTTAAACGTGCTCCAACGTAATAAGAACAATATTTAAATGATATCGTCGCTGTTATGGTAACAGTTCGCTAATATTTCACGCTGTAGTCGCGTAAGAAGTCGCACGATGATCTATAAAGCATTTAATTCCGTCTGAAATATTGGCAGCAGCCTTTGCTAAATATAAATAATGCAGCATTCTCCGAATTAATGGTCTCTCCTTATAGTTTCCCAAATAAAAAACGATAACGTCGTAGGACGTCTTAGATGGATAATGCTGGACAGCAGTTTCCACGCTTACCAGTCAGATGACATCGGGGACGCTGGGCAGGGCAGGGAAGTGATTGCGTTTCATTGGGCTCTCTTTGAGGACGGACACAAAGGGAGTAACTGAAAAGGCTCTCAAGACAGCGGAGCTGCTGTTCATCGGAGTTCCACGACGTGAGCGATCTCTAGTGTCTCAGCTTAGCTGTAGAGCAAGACACCACGCTCGTAGTATCTCTTGAGTATTACTCTGAGACCATCTCTAAGAATATTGAATTATATTTAGCTGACTATATTGCAGATTATAGACTCAGTTTGCTACGCGCATCTCTATTTGGAAATTCATTGATTTATCCTGTGTTTCAAGCTACCTAGGACACCACATATATTTCCAATGTGAACCAGAATTCCACTGTCAGACTTACAGAGGTAGCAGCATGGACCATACCGAGAAAATATTTTTCATCTGCACTACTGTGACACATTTATTCTACTAAACAGGTGCTGATAGCTCGTAAGGTATCCAGTTTATTATCCACGTCTACTGGCCACTTTTTCCTTATTTTGGTCCATTCTGCCGCATCCCAAATTAAAGCAAAGACATTGATTTACAAGAGATGTGTATCACAGTGCTGATAATGAAAAAGTGCTCATAGCTTTTAAGCTATGCATTTTAGAGGCTGTGTTTACTAAACAGTTGTCTCTTTTGTTAGTCCTTACCAACAACCCTGAAAGTTCGTTGGTGAAGTTCTTGTTCACCCTGTATTTCAGTATTCTCCAAGATATCGGAAAAAAATTCCGAGTACTAATTACAACCTTCGTGACATCTATGTTTCTGTAATAGCTGCAACTTTTGTGTTGACAGATACAATGAAGCATTAAACATGCTTTTCTTCAAAGTGGGAACCCATACGATTTAAAGGACATACGAGAGACCGTTGTAAGAGGAATACAACGTCTACACCATGTTTTTTGCAGATACTTCAACCAGAAATAGCCGAAGATATTTTGGGTGTCCATATCAAGTCACCTGTACGAGGCGCATTTTCGAGCCTATGTGGTAACAGAAGTAACTGTTCATTTTCCATCAGTTCATGGAGCAAGTTCCTCAGGAAACTTTAACGCGCCTTATGTCACTGATAGTTAAAAAATGTGGATAATTCTATTTAGAGTACCGAGGTATTTATACTATGGAGGTAAACGAAAATTTTAAGTGTATTAACTCCTCACATATCACTCGTCGCTTTGCGTAGCTTTACAAGCTCCATGTTTAGAGGTCTGGAATAATTGCTATAACGATAGTATTGTCTACATTAGACGAGAATGCATGGATGTGTAGATATCAAGTATATAACTGGAATGATCAGTTACCAAATTTAATTTAACTCTAATGACTTCTGAAACGACAGTTTATGTGTTGCTTTAGTCTTACCTTTGATTTTGGATACGCAGAACGTAGAAGGAAGAAGCAATTGAAGGACAAGCATTGACTCATTTAGTACCACACTATTTATCTACGTTGTGAATGATAATGTTATTGAAAAATACGCTGCCCATCACAGTCTACATACAGTTATCGAAAAAATGCACTTATAAATGTAAAAAATATTAATATAACTGGTAAAGTTCCAAAATAATTCAAGTAAAAAGAAAAATGATAAAAAATTAGGATTTAATAAATCGACGACGACGAGGACATCAGAGGCGAAGCACAGTCTCGTATACGACAAGGGTGGAAAATGAAATCGGTAGTGACTTTTTCTAAGGAACTATTTTGGCGACCACTTTAACTGATTTAGGCAAGACATGGAAAACGGATGACAGGACGGGGATTTGAAACCGCTTCATCCCTCGTGGAAGTCTAGCGCTTTAGCGAGTTGCCGAGATAAAAGGCACTCAAGAATGACTTTGTGGTACAACGAAATAAATGGCAAGAAATTTAATGAAACTATATAGAGAATCTAACAGAGACAATTCGATTGGTGATACTGTAGAGTAGTGACTTGAAACCTTATTCCGGGGCCGGCCTGAGTGGAGGTGCGGATCTAGGCGCTACAGTCCGGAACCGAGCGACCGCTACTGCGGCAGGTTCGAATCCTGCCTCGGGCATGGATTTGTGTGAAGTCCTTAGGTTTGTTAGGTTTAATTAGTTCTAAGTTCTAGGCGATTGATGACCTCAGAAGTTACGTCGCATCGAGCTCAGAGCCATTTGAACCTTATTCCGGCATTATGATTTCCATGTTTTCGTACTGTAAAATTCGCTGCTGCAAATGCTTACATTGGTTTCTGACTCATGTCTTCCTGAATTTCTTTTTACATAAAACTCTGATTTACAGTAATAATATTCGGCCAGTGTTTTCAGTTTCAGTATGTAGTAATGAGTACATCATTTCTGAGGGGACGAATAAAACTTACCCTAAACGTTGTGAAAGAGTCGAACCATATGTATGTACATGGTCAGAAGATATAGTTATGAATACTTTCACATATAGAATTGAAGGACAAAACTTTATGTGACTCGAAATAGTTCACTTATTAACTTATACTTATGAAAAATTGTTATGTGAGTACCCAGTGCTGCTTGGGTATGTAATAATTCAAGTCTTGTGTTAGTTCATCTCCTCGTTCCCCCTCTTTCTGCCCGTCTCCTCCTCCTCCACACTATCCGTCACTCTTCCCCCTCTCTCTGTGTCCATCTCCTCCTCCCCCTCTGATTCCATCTCCTCCTGCTCTTCTAACTCCTCCTCACTCTCTCTTAGTCCATCTCCTCTTTCCTTCGCTCTCAGTACATCACCACCTCCCCTATTACTCTGTTCATCACCTGCTCCCCCTCTCTCTGTCCATCTCCTCAAAATGATTCAAATGGCTCTGAGCACTATGGAACTTAACATCTGTGGTCATCAATCCCCTAGAACTTAGAACTACTTAAACCTAACTAACCTAAGGACATCACACACATCCATAACCGAGGCACAATTCGAACCTGCGACCGTAGCGGTTACGCGGTTCCAGACTGAAGCGCCTAGAACCGCACGGCCACACCGGCCGGCTCCATCTCCTCCACCATCCTCTCTGTCTGTTTATCTCCTCCTACCCTATTCTTTCTCCATGCTACCATCCCCCCACCAGTAAGAGGTTGCTAGTTTTACACCTATAGTATTTCTTTCCTGATAGTAAGTACTGTGTGTACCAACTGTGGTTGAAATCAGTGGAGTGATTTAGGAATAGCTTATCACCCGTGCTGTGCCAGCACGAATTTTCACAAAATTAACCAATTTTATCACGTTAAGCAACGAATAGAAGAATATTTTGGCCAAAAATATTCATTGTTTTCGAGAGAAGGTCTCCTTGGAACCACTAGGACACATAATTTTGAACCAAAAAGCATTTCATATGATATACGCTGAAACGCCAAAGAAACTGGTATAGGCATGCGTATTCAATACAGACATAGGTAAACATGCAGAATACGGCGTTGTGATCGGCAACGCCTATATGAGACAAGTGTCTGGCACATTTGTTAGATCGGTTACTGCTGCTACTATGGAAGGTTATCAAGATTTAAGTGAGCCTGAACGTGGTGTTATAGCCGGCATACGAGCGATGGGAGACAGCATCTCCGATGAAATGATGATGCTCCTTTATGACCATTTCACGAGTGTACCGTGAATATCAGAAATCCGATAAAACATCAAATTTCGGACATCGCTGCTGCGGGAAAAAGATCCTGCAATTACGAGACCAACGACGACAGAAGTGCAACCCTTCCACAAGCTGCTGCATATTTGAATGTTAGGCTATCAACAACTGTCAGGGTGCGAAAGATTCAACGAAACATAATCGCCGGCCGTGGTGGCCGAGCTGTTCTAGGCGCCTGAGTCCGGAACCTCACGACTGCTACGGTCGCAGGTTCGAATCCTGCCTTGGGTGTGGATGCGTGTGATGTCCTTAGGTTAGTAAAGTTTAAGTAGTTCTAAGTTCTAGCGGACTGATGACCTCAGATGTAAAGTCCCATAGTGCTCAGAGCCATTTGAACCATTTGATACTTAACCGATACGGGCTTTCGGAGCCAAAGGCCCACTCGTGTACCCTTCATAACGGCACGACACAAAGCCTTATGCTTCCTCTGGGCCCGTCAACATCGACTGAGAACTGTTGATGACTGGAAACATGTTGCCTGGTCGGACGAGTCCACGGGTGTGGAGAAAACCTCAAGATTCCATAGACCCCGCAAGACAGCCGGGGCTGTTCAAGCTGGTGAAGGATCTGTAACGGTGGGGGGCGTGTGCAGTTGGAGTGATATGAGACCCCTGATACATCTACATACGACTCTGACAGGTGACACGTATGTAACCATCCTGTCTGATCACCTGCATGCATTCACGTCCATTGAGCACTCCGACGGACTTGGGAAATTCCAGCAGGACAATGCTACACTCGACACGTCCAGAATTGCTACAGAGTGGCTCCAGGAACACTCTTCTGAGTTTAAGCACCTCCGCTGGCCCCCAAACTCCCAAACATGAACATTATTGATCATATCTGGCTGCCTTGCAACGTGCTATTCAGAAGGGATTTCCAACCCCTCGTACTGTTACGGATTTTGGACAGCCCCGCACTATTCATGGTGTCAGTTCCCACCAGCACTGCTTCAGACATTAATCGAATCCCTGCCACGTCGTTTTGTAGCAATTCTGCGTGCTCGCGGAGACAGGTTTGCCAGTATCTTTGGCTCTTCGGTGTATATCAAGGCAAATTTGCATTTTTCCTAGGCACTGCCTCATATACCTTATCATAGAGGAACTAATAATGCCTAAAACAATTTATAGTCGTAAATAACAATCAAAAATTAAAATGTACGTTTTAGTAACTATAGATACAATTACATTCACTGTCAGTTATCTTATCAAAATGCTCACTATAGAACGAAACACATTTCACAATCTCCTACTATCACCTAGCAGATTTTTCGCGCCGACTGATTCGTTGAACGGGGTAAGTGTGTATCACATGTATTTCATTCGTAGAAGTGTTTCACTTTATGTCTCTCTTTCGCTACCGCATCGATGATTTCATGCTAAATACACTGGTTTCACGCAGAAGCCACAGGGAATCAAATGGTTACGCAAATGGGTGAATGTTCTACTGAAGAATTTCTGTTCTTCCGTTACAGTAAAAGGCTTACCTGCGCCTTATTCATTACTTGTCGATCAAAAGTTTCAAGCAAATAATAGAACAAATATAATCCTCATTCGTTATTATACTTTCTACACCTTCATACAAAATTACGGTAGGAAAGTGGCCTCGGTATGTTGGTCTTCAGCTTTGATTTCCACCTGGAAGAGCTCTGATTGGTACTGCGCTCTTTGCAAGAGTATAGAAAACAAACTTCTCGGGCGACGCCATTGCTGAATAATCTGTTGTGAAGTAGTGTTTCGGGAGTGTTGTAATGCGCTTCTACTCTAATTTTCATCAGATTCCTAGCCACTGTAACTAGCCCCTGCCTTAGTATTTTTTCACTAAACCACGTTCCATGAATACTACTGTTGCACATGAGGTTTAACTTAGCGTATAGTTCAAGTATTTTTGATAATTGGCGGCCGGGGTAGCCGAGCGGTTCTAGGCGCTACAGTCTGGAACTGCGCGACCGCTACGGTCGCAGGTTCGAATCCTGCCTCGAGCATGGATGTGTGTGATGTTCTTAGGTTAGTTAGGTTTAAGTAGTCCTAAGTTCTAGGGGACTGATGACCTCAGAAGTTAAGTCCCATAGTGCTCAGAGCCATTTGAACTATTATATAATTAATCCTAAACTTTAAGGATGATTTTTTTCAAACCACTGAAAGCGGGTAGCCCCAGTACGTAACCTCGTGGAAATGGCAAAAAGCTACCTCACCCCTCAGTCCCCAGGTGTAGTTCAATGCTTATTTTCAGCTCAATTACAACATGTTTTATTTTAACTATCCACTTCTACACTTTTACAAAAGCCAAGAACTTAGAAAAGAATCATGAATCGGGAAACTTTTTCCGAGTTCGCCCTTAATAATTTGTTGAATTTCGTTGCTGAAGTCAATTCTTTTAATGCTGCACAAGGCCCAGTCAGACGGCGTTTTGAAACGAAATGCCGTGATAAGCCATACAAAACCCGAATCCACTAAATACATATTTCGAAAACATAGAAAAATGTTTTTGCAACTGATTACACCCCAGATGGCATCTACAATAGGGATAACAGCGTTACAAGAGTCCGGATCATTAGTTGCTACTAAATGCAAGAGAAGGTTCGGCTTAATGACCAGTAGGGAGAGGAGAATGTTAGTGACGGTAATATGTGCTACGAGTGCGGCAGGAAGTTTCATTGTTACAATGTTTATTTAACCCTGAAAAAGTATGAGCCACTTGCTAAGAACAACATTGTGCTATATAAGAAAACTAACCAAACGTTTGCACTAACGAAGAATTGTTCTTTAATTGGTTATAGCACTTTATTCATTACTTCGGAAGCATGTATTGCTGATGCTGGAAATCACAAAAACAACACAACTTCGCAATCCTATACGTCATGTAAAAGTAATTAGGTTACCCTTGTCTCCTTAGCAACCCATTGATCTTACGAACTGCAACCTATAGATCTATCTGTCCCTCTATCGCTTGCGCCTTGTCCCACGGTTACGCAGGGTCGGCCATGGTTAACCGGATTTGGCATGTTAACTTTTAAGGGGTGGCCGGATGCCCTTCCTGCCGCCACCCCTTACCCCCCCCCCCCCCCCCCCCCCAGGACGGAATTAGTGCATTCCAGCTGTCTGCGTCGAGTGTAGACCGTGGAATAGTGTGAATGTGTTTCAAATCTATGTGAGTCGGGTAACTGAGGCGGGACGTGGGGAGCAGCCCAGTATGCACCTGGTAGGATGTGTGAAAACCGTCTAAAAACCACATCCAGGCTGGCCGGCACACCGGCCGTCGTCGTTAACCCGCCCGGTGGATTCGATCCGGGACCAGCGCGTCTACCCGAGTCCAGGAAGCAGCGCGTTTTCTTTATTTTTTTATTTACTGTTTTTAATACATTCTTAATGTGGTTTTACATTATACCACAACAAAAATAAATGTATCTTGCACCGCATCGTGCTCTGAGAAAAAGAAAACAATATCTCGGCACGTTCCTACACCGAGGTAATATATATGGAGAAAACGAAAAAAAAGTGCTTCATACAGGATGCAGAAGGGTGTGTCGCTACTCTCCTTACGCTTCATCATCCAGGTACGTCTTCACGTATATCATGTTGTTCCACCGAGAATCGAACGTAGTCATGTCAGCTCACTCAATGGGTATCTTCTCCTACCTGTTGATGATCCAGCTGCGTGGAGGGTCGCGTAGGGCACTCCCTAAGTAATTAGAAAAATACTGTCTGTATTTTGGGTTCCGTACGATCTTGCAATGTCGTTCTTGTAGGTAGTTCCAAAAGTCTAATACATCTTTAGGTCCATCGTGAAATAAGTAGTGTACCGCATGCGCACGGATCCACGTGACAGCGTTGGACTTGGTGCGCGGGAAATACTGTTGATCCGGAAATAGTAGAAACCGAGGTGTAATGTGTTCCGGAGTCATTCGTAGAAAATACGACAGAATTTGTCGCACCAAGCGCCATACGTCTTTTGCTGCGCCACATGTGAGACGGTGTTCGTCCGTGTCTGGTATCCCGCAGTCTACGCAGAGAGGCGATTCCGCCATGTTTATCTTGTGGAGGCGTGATCGGGTGATCTGTTTACCATTGACTGTGATGTACCATGTGGATCGGACGGTTGTGTCCAGTGGCACCGCGTGAATCGTCTTCCACACCACCTTCCAATTAACCTGAGGGCTTTTGGTCTCCACGATGTTTGGTGGGCGCCTCTGCTGTAGGACATGCTATATATCCCGCGCCGACGCCTGTTTCGTCGGTGGTACTGCGATACGGACATAGCTGTGTTCAATGTAAAAGTTCCCGAAGTAGTAGAAGGGTGGGGGTATTTCTTGCGTCGTCAGTGGGGGCATAAGGGAGGGCGGAGCTAAGGACTCCAACAGCAAACCTGTCAAACATTCCGGGTGGTGGCGCCACAGCTTGATGTGTGAGCTGACATACAGGGCCACAGCACTGTCGTGGACATGGACTAGACCAAGACCTCCCCTTTCTGGGGGAAGGGTCAGTGACTCATAACTGACTTTGAAGAGCATGCCTGTACTGACGTAGGCTCCGAATGCCGCTAATAGACGTCGAGCCATCAGTAACGGTATTGGAAGAACACGCGCTACGTGTGGAAGGCTCGATGCGAGGTAAACATTGACGAAGTGTGTCCTTTGAAGAATGTCGAGGGTCCGCAGACGAAGGTTGAAGACCTGGACCCGAATTTGTTGTAATAAGCGGCGGTAGTTAAGAGCCGCGGTGCGCCGTATGTCGTCGAGAAACTCTATTCCGAGACATTTGATAGTGCCACGAAGCTGTAGGGGTTCGACACACGCTGGGGTCAACTCGTCTCCTATGGCCATGGCGACCGATTTGGCGACGTTGAGACAGCTGCCGGAACCCACACCGTACGTGATAATCCATTCTAGTGCCCTGTTGACATCGTCGCGATTGCGGAACACGAGGACCAGGTCGTCTGCATATGCTGTACAGCGAAATGTGACGTCACGTAGGGTAAGACCGGTGAGGCGTTGACGGAGACCACAGAGGAGCGGTTCCAGTGCCAGAGCATATAGTAACGTCGACAAGGGGCAGCCTTGACGGACGGAGCGGAAAATCGGGAGGGACTGCGAGAGACGCCCGTTAACGAGCACTTTGGAAGTCGCCCCTCGGAGTAGGTGCATCACGACGTCTGTGAATTGCTGTGGGTACTGCATGTGTTGGAGAACGGACATTAGGTACGCGTGATCCACTCGATCAAAAGCTTGGCTAAAATCAAGTGATGCCAGCGCTCCCGGGATGCGGCGTGCCCTGGCTAGGGCTATTAAGTCACGGTATCGACACAGTGCTGTGTGGATGTTGTTGATACCCCCTAGGGAAGTCTGATCTGGCGAGATGACATAAGGTAGGGTCGGTCGTAGAAGGTTTGCTAATAGTCTGGTGAATATCTTCATGTCGCAGCTGACGAGTGTTAGCGGGCGGTAATCTTGTATTCGAGCCCCACCTTTAGGCTTGTGAACCGGTATAATTATTCCTTCTACGAAGGTCGCAGGGAGCGGCACCGCGGGGGACATAAGCTCCCGACAGATGTCTGTTAACTTGGGAGCCAGTAAATACTGGAAAGTTCTATAAAACTCCACAGGGAGCCCGTCGGGGCCAGGAGACTTATTCGCCGCTCCTTTACCGATGGCGTCGATAACTTCGTTTTCCGCAATGTCGTTCAATAATTCAGTTTGTAAATCCTGTGGGACAATGCCGTAAACCAGTTGTGGGACTGCTGTCACCGTCGTCGGGTCGGAACATTGAGCAGAATAAAGTCGTGCGTAATGGTCGAAGAAGGCTGCAGCAATACCGCGTTGGTGTGATGGTGTGGTGTGATGATGGCCGTCTTCAGTGGTGCTGGCATGTATCAGCGCTTGTCTTCGCAGTGTACGTTCTCGGATGACGTGGTACATGGTGGGTCGTTCCGTTGCGAGTCTGTCTTGTGTCCGCGCTCGGACGATCGTCCCTTCGAGGTGTCGGCGCATATGGGCTACGATCTGTGCTTTCGCACGCTGAACTGTCAGCTGTCGTTCCGGTGTGGGTGGCAAGGAGGCGCATTCGCGAAGGACGGTGAAATAAAAATCAAGGTCTGCCGCCTCCAAGCAGCAGTCTCACGACCATACGTAATAAAGGTTCGCCGTAGGGCCGGCTTGGCGCAGGTTAACCACCAACTAATCGACGTAGGATACGTTGGGAGGCGGCGGACGCACAAACTCTACGTGTCTTCGATGGCGCGTCGACAATCCGGAGAAGCGAGATGAGTAAGGTTTAATTTTCAGGGATGTCGGCTGCGCCACACCCGTTGGCGACGAAGGGTGACGGCACATATATAGGCCTCGTGATCAGAAAAGGCTACTGGCCACACCTCCGCGTCACTCACCGTTGCCGCGAGAGAACGGGAGACGTAAATCCTATCGATGCGACTAGACGAGTGACTCGTGAAATGGGTGTATCCCGGTCTATTTCCTCGGACATGTTCCCATGTATCTACTAGCTGGAGATCGCTGATGAGTGTCCCAAGTTCGGGGCAAGGTGAATGGCGTGGCAGCTGATCTTTAGGTGCTTGGGTGCAATTGAAATCGCCCCCTAATATCAAGTCATCGTGCCTGCCCTGAAAAAGCGGTGCTATTCCTTCTGCGAAGAAGAGCGATCGGTCACGACGGCGATTCGTTCAGGAAGGGGCGTACACATTGATAAACCGGACGCCTTGCACCGTTACGGCCATTCCTCTAGCGTCGGGGAGATATCGGACTTCGTCAGCCTCGAGGCCCTCTCTGAGGACAATGGCGACTCCACTGTTAGTTGGCGAGGCGTGGGACACATGAGCCGTATAACCATACATCCCCGGGAAATCGGCGACGAAGACTTCTTGGAGAAAGATAGTGTCAACGTCTGCTGCATTGAGCATGTCTTGGAGCAGCGACAACTTCGTACGTGTCCGAATGGTGTTAATGTTGATGGTCGTTAAGCGATAGGTTTGTAGATCGTCTCCTGAGGTGGGGGCTACCGTCAGTGTCGCCGTAAAAGGTGGGGCCTGTGATCTGCTGGCCGCATCCGCGCCGTCATCTGTTGCTACTCGGGAGGGGCCGAGGTGTGGGAGGAGAGACCCCTCTCCTCATCCACCACAACGGCCGTAGAATCGTCTTCAATGTCATCCGTCCAAGGTCCGTAAGTTAACGGTGGCTGCGGTAGAACACTTGTGGGCTGAGTGACTAAGGGTGAATCCGCAGTTGTTTCCGGTTGTGTACCAACGGCGGGCGCTGTGCTGGCCATCCGTTTGTTCGAGGGAGCGGAATCGGGTTTGTCAAAATCAGACAAAGTGACAGGTGAGGGCGATCTCGTGGCATCCATTCTCCTCGTCGTGTCGTCGGCCGTCCGGTCGTCAACTGGAGAAGACGTCCGCTGGAGGCAATCGTCTGAGGGTGTGCGACGTCGCTTATTATGTTTTCTCGGTGACCTTTGTTTGCGGACGTGGGTTTCTGTGTCCGAAAGAGTTTGTGGTTCCCGTATAGTATCCCCCTCAGGGAGAGAGGCAGAGGTCGGTACAACCCTAGCGTCGAGTTCCATTCTCTCGTCCGAATCTTCATGTGGAGTCGATGGGCGGCGTTCTTCAACCCCTGCAGACACCGTAATGGTGTTGGTCAATCCAGGACCGGCGACAGGTGCGCATTCTAACGCTTCCTGTCTTCCGGGGGGGTTGTCGTCTGTCATGACGGTCGATCATGTCACCTCTGCGTAATTGAGGGGGAGGGCCGTGAGCGTTGGAGGTGGTGTCGTGTCATGCAATGGAAGTTGTGTAACCCGACGTTGAATACACGCCGAGCGCACATGACCCTCCTGGCCGCAACCAGAACAAGTACGAGGTTGGCCGTCGTACATTATTATTGCTCGACAGCCACCTATGACTAAGTAGGACGGCACATGTTTCTTTAATTCAATTTTCACTTGTCGGACGCCTTTGAGGACTTGGTACGTCTCGAAGGTGTTCCATTTTTCGGCCACGTTGCTAATTACCTTCCCATAAGGGCGGAAAGCTGAGGTAACGACGTCCGGTGGTACTTCGAAAGGGAGTTCGAAGACTCTTAGTGTGCATAATCCTAGTCCAGCATGGTCAACAGTAACCTCTCCGATGTGACCATCGGAGTGTTTGAACTTGAGAGTGTTCGCGCATCTGTTCACAAGTGCGTGACATAACTCGTCATCGACCATCTTGACGTAAACGACGCTGCTTGTGATGGATAGGTGGATACCGATGATGTGCTGTGTTGGTATTTGAACTTCGTGATGGATGAATCGTTCGACTTCAAAGGCTCGTGGTCGTGCGTAGTCGGGCTGGAAGCTGATCTTGATGGTAGCTTTTCTGTACGAATGAGCCATGGCGACTCAGTGTTAACGGACGCGAGTATTAGCTGCGGCGAGGAAGTAAACAAACTACGCGCGCTCGCGACTCTGCGGACGGGACCGCGACTCTGCGGACGGGACGTAAACAAGACGTCCTCGCCGCTCACCGGTCGAAAGCAGACTGCGCGCGTTAGCGCTCTCGGCTATCCGGGCGGGTAACTGCAACCCATAAATAAAACATTCGATTCTACTTACAAGGAGAGGCCACGACGGTGGGATAATGGATTTACTTCAGACTTTGTACAACTTAGCAGGCCATTAAAACAATGTAATGTGCAAGTAATAAGATGCACTACTCTGGCAATTCCGAGAAAGTCGCAGGATAAGTTTTACGTGTTTGTTATTTAACTGATGTATCTGTGCGTAGGTGCCGCACGTAAGCGCTGATGGTGGTCAAGTGGTTAGTGTTTGAGCTTCGTCAGGCGAACGAGTATGAGGCGATGGGTCGACTGAGACTCAGATCTTCATTTTCGCAGTACAAGTGTAAATTCTGTGATATTCACAAAATTTGCGCCTACGCTTTCATTGTTGCTACTTTAGCAACGTCTCACCGGTATGCTGGTTAACTGCCAAATGGTGTCTGCGTCTGTCTCTGCAGCTCGAAGAATCCAGGTGCAAAGTAGTTCTGGGTACGTGACAAGATTGCGTGTCTAAGGGATTTCAGAAATCACGACATGCATACATTCTCAGGAAAACACTATACGTTTCTTCATTTACTTGTCGATAGTTATAAATATATTTGTTCTACTAATGAAATCCGATCAAATTTATTAAGTAGTCGAATAACATAAAACTCACTAAAATCTTCAAGCAAATACTCTTTGTTTTTAACCATATTACCTCTCAAACGTCACATAAATTAAATAATATAACCAGTAATGAAAAAAAATATTAATGATTAATCTAAAGTGGGAGTCGAATTCTCGCCACATACACCTTCGTCTTACGAAGCTCGAACGCTAACCACTTTTTTCATTTCTTAAAAGGAACCTTTCCGGTGCTCAAAGAGAGGTATGCGGGCAAAGTGGGTAGGGGTCGCAACCCGAGGCCTCATCATGATGTCCCGTTCTCACCCTCCAGGAACCAAGGAAAGTGTAGTTAACATGGAGTAGAGGTACAATAAACATCGTTTATTTATTTATTGTTCATTTCGTTGTTTTTTATTTTTATATATTTATTTATTTATTTTTGTCATCAATACCACCGAGAATTTCGGAAAGCGGCGTCACGTGAGGAGAAGGGCGCAGCAAGACGTCAGACTAAGAAGAACATTCCTATTGCTAGTGAATATATCGGTTCTAAGTGTGGAAGAGACAGGGATCAACTCTTCATGACAGGAACACCCCCGCTCTGAGGTCGGTTAAAGAAGACACTGCTAAGGAAATTAGAGAAACTTTATCTGTATTTTTGATTGCGGACAACTGCACAGTGGCGTTCATCCAGGAACTGGGCGTTCATCCAGGAACTGCCTAAAGTCAAAGATACATTTCTGGCCTTCAGCAAAGGCGTAGTGTGCTGCGTGTCCACAAATCCACTTCACAGAGTCTTTGCTTGCGGGAAGCATCCCGCCTCCGGAAAGAGGAGTCGTATGGGGAATTAGGGAGAACATCTGTCGCATTAAGAACCACGGACTTCACGCCGATCTGCACCACAGGCGGTGCTCATCTACGGCCATAAAATCACAGTCGACACACAACAGTCTGTCTGCGAGGCGAATCCCTTGAAGGCGTGATCGGTATACTGGCTTCCCATTGACAGTAAGGTACCATGCAGACTGGACGTCAGTGTCAAGCTAAGGAGCGCACACCGATCGCCGAAAGGCACGCCAGTCGACGTGGGGAAGCTTACCCTCAACTACATTCGGTGACCTGTGCTGCTGAGGGAAACCATAGACCGCCTGTGTGGATGTCAATTGTGCCGGCAGTACCAAAGTAAGGACGTAGCTCAATTCAAGGAAAAAGTGACGGAAGTAAAATAAGGGCGACAGGACTTCCCAAAGTTGGATAGGTACTTCGAGAAAGTGTGGTGCAAGGGTCTCCTGCAATAGGCTGGTAAGGCACGGAGGACTACGGCGCCACAACGTCGTGTGAGAGCCAATGAAATGGGCTATCGCCCTTACAGGCACATGATGCAGACCTAAACTATCCCAGCACCGCGGGAGGGTGAGGTTTTCGTACCTTATTTTGAATAGCAAGCCGTGGCAAGCAAACAAACGCAATACCACGTTTGGGATATGTGACGTCAAATATACATTTACTTATTGTGAGCGTTGCAGAAGAGCAAGTGCTCGTAAACGGTGATCTAAAAGCCCCGCTCGTAGTTGGGAAAGAAGACGTTAGCGATTGAGGGCATTTGTCCGCGGCAGATCACTTGCGAAATCGATTCCTGAGTATCGAAGAGTGTCAGCTACACGCAAAGGAGCAGCATTGTCCGCAGGAAGTCCCGCACCTATAGCCATGGCGCTCGATTTGAGGACGTTAAGGCAGCCACCAGAAGCTTCGTCGTAGGTGGTAACCCATGACAGTGACTCCCTATCCTCAGCACCGCTATGAAGAACGAAGGTTTAGATCAGCTGCATATGCAGTGCAGCTGAATAGATGTTCACAGAGAGACATCCCAGAGAGGCGTTAACGGAGGCTGCATAGCACCGGTTCCACGGCGAATGCACACAAAAGTGCAGAGAGCGGGCAGTCTTGATGCACGCATCGACGGATCGAGATGGGAGGAGTACGACGGCGGTTGTAGAGTACACTAGACGTAGCTCCACGAAGGAGGCGCATTACGACATCGATGGTGGTATCAGGGTAGCCCATATTGCAAAATACCCCGGAGGACGTCGTTATTGACGCAATCTAACGCCTGGCTGAAGTTAAGAGCTATCAAAGGTCCATTCAAAAGACGTGCGTGAGCAAGAGCGATTATGTCCCAAAAGCGACAGAGAGCAGTGTTATTGTTACGCCGGCCGGAGTGGCCGAGCGGTTCTAGGCGCTACAGTCTGGAACCACGCGGCCGTTACGGTCGCAGGTTCGAATTCTGCCTCGGGCATGGATGTGTGTGATGTCCTTAGGTTGGTTAGGTTTAAGTAGTTCTAAGTTCTAGGGGACTGATGACCACAGCAGTTGAGTCCCATAGTGCACAGAGCCATTTGAACCTTTTTTTTGTGTTATTGTTACCTTCCAAAGAAGTTTGATGAGGGGAAACCACGTACCGAGCTGTCCGTTTAAGCCGCGCAGCCAACAGCCGGCTAAAGATCTTTGTATCGCTGTTGAGTAACGTCAAGGGGCGGTTGTCGCACATCCGTGAGGTACCCTAAGTCTTGTGACTGGGAATGAGGAAACCATCGAGGAAAGCGTCTGGAATCGGCACGTAAGGTGACAAAGGTCCTGACAAATTTCCGTCCTCACGGGCGCCAGAAGCGAACGAAATGTCCGGTAAGACTGCAGGCGACCTGTTCGCAGAATCCGACTGCATACCGTCATGGACTGAGCTCTTCGTAACGTTAGCAATCAGACCCATCGTCACCAAAGGAGAGGCTGGAGACCGCCGTATTGTTGGCCGGGCGGTGACGTTGTTGAGAGTACAACGTAACATAATGTGCATGGAGGGCACACCCGATATACCGCTGGGTATCAAAACGTTGGCATCATCAACCGTAAGAACATTAAACAAATTCCTGCGGCGGTGACGTCGTTGCGCTATGACTTGATACATAGAGGTTCAAATGGTTCTGAGCACTATGGGACTTAACTTCTAACGTCGTCAGTCCCCTAGAACTTAGAACTACTTAAACCTAACTAACCTAAGCACATCACACACACCCATGCCCGAGGCAGGATTCGAACCTGCGACCGTAGCGGTCGCGCGGTTCCAGACTGTAGCGCCTAGAACCGCTCGGCCACCCAGGCTGGCATACATAGAGGGACGCTCTTGCACTAACCTATCGTGTGTGCAGGACCTGACCATGGATCTTTCAAACTGGCGGCGATAGAGGGACATGAGCTGTGCCTTGACACGATTCACCATCGCGAATATATATATATATATATATATATATATGTGTGTGTGTGTGTGTGTGTGTGTGTGTGTGTGGGTAGGGTGGAGGGGTAGCTATTCTTTTGGCTGTATCCAAAAGAACAGACACCATTTAGATCCAACAGCCGCTATTAACACACAAAGGAATTACAAATTAGAGACACAGGCTGCAAGTGGGAATAGTTTAAAATCAATGAGGAAATTGAAAAACTTGTGCCGGACATGAATTAAGAGCTGGGTCTCTTGATTACTATGCACATGCTCTGACCTATAAGCCATCGCGACACAGTAGTCATCGCAACTGCAGGGACCTTCCTAGCATGTCACCTGTCAGACCCTATCACAGCCCCCGGCGGAGCTTCGAGTCCTCCCTCGGGCATGGGTATGTGTGTTTGTCCTTAGGACAATTTAGGTTAAGTAATGTGTAAGCTTAGGGACTGATGACCTAAGTAGTTAAGTCCCATAAGATTTCACACACATTTTTTTCTATCTCAGCTGCGCGGGGTAGCCGCGTTATCTAGGTGCCGTGCCACGATTGGCACGGCTCCCCCTGCCGGATGTGCGAGTCCTCCCTTGGGCATGGGTCTCTGTATTGTCCTTAGCGTAAGTTAGTTTAAGTTGCATTAAGTAGTGTGTAAGCCTAGGGACCGAATGCCCCAGCAGTTTGGTCCCAAGGGAGCTTACCACAAATTTTCAATTTCCTGATTCTCTGCTAATCCACACATTACTAATGTAGTGCCCCTTGCTCATAATCCTCATTAATTGCGGCATTTCCGAGAGAACAGGCACCACATATACAGGGTGATTTTTCCCACATGAACAAACTCTAGTGACTGATCGGTGAGAAGATCCGGAACAAGAAAGGTTTTCTGATACAACCTTGCCGCCCGCTGCCTGTTGCTATTTGCCATGACGTAAGTAAACACAATGTCGGCAGGCTCTCGATTCGAATACGGAACACTATGTACAACACTGCATCACATCCACTATGAGGAGAGGCAGCGAAAGAAGTGAATAGGACATTGCATTACCAATTATTATGGTAACAGAGGTCGCAAGGTCAAGATGTATGAGGAGCAGTACTACCCTCTAGAAGGAAGCTATGCATACTGTGACTGTGGATGCATGGTATAGCGCGTATTAGACCACAGGCTCCGTATTAAAGTATGGTTGAATAAATGGTCTTCAAAGCAGAAACCATGCGTTTCCGGACATAAGTCCATTAGACTTATTTGTTCTGTATCCTCTCATCGATCATTCCCTGGAGTTTATACACAGTGGAAAATATCATCCTGTATATACACTCCTGGAAATGGAAAAAAGAACACATTGACACCGGTGTGTCAGACCCACCATACTTGCTCCGGACACTGCGAGAGGGCTGTACAAGCAATGATCACACGCACGGCACAGCGGGCACACCAGGTACCGCGGTGTTGGCCGTCGAATGGCGCTAGCTGCGCAGCATTTGTGCACCGCCGCCGTCAGTGTCAGCCAGTTTGCCGTGGCATACGGAGCTCCATCACAGTCTTTAACACTGGTAGCATGCCGCGACAGCGTGGACGTGAACCGTATGTGCAGTTGACGGACTTTGAGCGAGGGCGTATAGTGGGCATGCGGGAGGCCGGGTGGACGTACCGCCGAATTGCTCAACACGTGGGGCGTGAGGTCTCCACAGTACATCGATGTTGTCGCCAGTGGTCGGCGAAAGGTGCACGTGCCCGTCGACCTGGGACCGGACCGCAGCGACGCACGGATGCACGCCAAGACCGTAGGATCCTACGCAGTGCCGTAGGGGACCGCACCGCCACTTCCCAGCAAATTAGGGACACTTTTCCTCCTGGGGTATCGGCGCGGACCATTCGCAACCGTCTCCATGAAGCTGGGCTACGGTCCCGCACACCGTTAGGCCGTCTTCCGCTCACGCCCCAACATCGTGCAGCCCGCCTCCAGTGGTGTCGCGACAGGCGTGAATGGAGGGACGAATGGAGACGTGTCGTCTTCAGCGATGAGAGTCGCTTCTGCCTTGGTGCCAATGATGGTCGTATGCGTGTTTGGCGCCGTGCAGGTGAGCGCCACAATCAGGACTACATACGACCGAGACACACAGGGCCAACACCCGGCATCATGGTGTGGGGAGCGATCTCCTACACTGGCCGTACACCACTGGTGATCGTCGAGGAGACACTGAATAGTGCACGGTACATCCAAACCGTCATCGAACCCATCGTTCTACCATTCCTAGACCGGCAAGGGAACTTGCTGTTCCAACAGGACAATGCACGTCCGCATGTATCCCGTGCCACCCAACGTGCTCTAGAAGGTGTAAGTCAACTACCCTGGCCAGCAAGATCTCCGGATCTGTTCCCCATTGAGCATGTTTGGGACCGGATGAAGCGTCGTCTCACGCGGTCTGCACGTCCAGCACGAACGCTGGTCCAACTGAGGCGCCAGGTGGAAATGGCATGGCAAGCCGTTCCACAGGACTACATCCAGCATCTCTACGATCGTCTCCATGGGAGAATAGCAGCCTGCATTGCTGCGAAAGGTGGATATACACTGTACTAGTGCCGACATTGTGCATGCTCTGTTGCCTGTGTCTATGTGCCTGTGGTTCTGTCAGTGTGATCATGTGATGTATCTGACCCCAGGAATGTGTCAATAAAGTTTCCCCTTCCTGGGACAATGAATTCACGGTGTTCTTATTTCAATTTCCAGGAGTGTAATTAAGGCGACGACGGCCAGTAATCTCTTCAGTGTGGATG
This sequence comes from Schistocerca serialis cubense, assembly GCF_023864345.2. NCBI lineage: Eukaryota > Metazoa > Arthropoda > Insecta > Orthoptera > Acrididae > Schistocerca > Schistocerca serialis. The sequence continues at coordinate 485,853,850 of NC_064640.1, read as the reverse complement.
CACACCTGGCTCGAAATCTTACGAGAATCGGCAAAATGCCACGAATAATGAGGATAATGTGCAATGGCACAACATAGTAGGGTGTGGATATGTTGAGAATTCTGGACTGACAGGTAGCGTGCTGGAGTAGTCTGTGCAGTTGCGATGATCGCTGTGTCTGGGTGGCTTAGTGGCAGTGGTGAGGCGAGCACGCTTTGTTAGTGTCTCACCTGCTGTGCAGCTCGCGAGTGAGCGCGCATTTGTTTACTCCTGAGAAGCGACTTGTCTTCGTGTCGTAATTCACCGACCATCATGGCTGTTTACTGTCGCCTAGCGACGATTAAATTAAAGTTACCCAAAGTGTATGAAGTTTCATGATTTATAGGGGACAAAATGCGCCTTCCGCCGCAAGATATTTCATTTTTAGATTCTTAGGCTACCTTGTACATACAACTGTCGGATGAAGAGCTGTGCTATGCCATGCTAACGACCTCACGTTCCGAAAATGTGACGGGCATATAGGAGCTGTCATGGTTTATCACGCTGGTTTTGTCCTCGGAACGTTGCAGGTTTTTGAACTCCCGTTTGAGGTGCCACCGGACGCTGTCATGGCCACCTTTAAACATTAAGGCAACGTAGTTATTGACGTTGCTGAAACGAGAAAGCAGTTTGAAACATACCGTCTCCTCAGTGGTGTCCGACAGATAAAAATTCTGTGGTGTCACCGCCAGACACCACACTTGCTAGGTGGTAGCTTTAAATCGGCCGCGGTCCATTTAGTACATGTCGGACCCGCGTGTCGCCACTGTGTGATCGCAGACCGAGCGCCACCACAAGGCAGGTCTCGAGATACGGAATAGCACTCGCCCCAGTTGTACGACGACTTTGCTAGCGACTACACTGACGAAGCCTTTCTCTCATTTGCCGACAGACAGTTAGAATAGCCTTCAGCTAAGTCCATGGCTACGACCTAGCAAGGCGCCATTAACCATTTTAAGATAGAGTCTCACTTGTATCATCAAGGAATGCTATATACAAAGATGGATTAAAAGTTTAGTATTATAGCAGCTACGTACTTTTCTTGCTACCATTCATTACGTATCCTGTTTCAGACCTCTCTCTAGCCTACGTGAGATTAACGCGTGCCTTTCGGCTACTTCAGTGTGGCGTAGCTGTCTTGTTACGCCACAACAAATTCAACTGAGGAAGCCGTGGACTCCATCTTGGTAATTGCTGGCGGCAGATCTGTCGTCATGTATGATGGCCAACAGCGCACTGGTTCAGGTCATGGCCAGGAAGACCATGTCCATTCTGAAAGTCTCTGACATAAACTGGTTCAGACAGCGATTAGAGACGTCGCTCTCCCTGCGGCGCCCACTGTGTTACTTCTATCTTATGCACCCGCAGTGGAGCTGTCTGCTGCACCCACTGTAAATGAGCTGGTACCATCGTCAACTCCTCTCGACAATGGGGTGGTCGTTTTGCCTGTCTCTCCCACACTGCCACCGGAGACTGTACCAAAGGATGATGACCATCAGCAGACAAAAGACGTCAGTCTGGACCCCATTGTGATGGTAAGTTCCTATGGTACCAAAATGCTGAGGTCATCGGTCCCTAGGCTGCCACATGACCAAAAGTAATTTACGCTAAGGACAACACACACACCCATCCCCGAGAGTGAACTTGAACCTCCGACGGGTTGAGCTGCGCCAAACGTGGCAAGGCACCTCAAACCGCGTGACTACCACGCGCAGCTTCGACCCCATGGTTGTTGATCATGGAGCTGTACCGACCTCCGCTTTTCAGCCATTTGGCCATGTGTCGGACGATAGCTGCCAGCCATTTGACATGGAACAGCATATTAGGAAGCAACGGAAGAGACAACACTGTACCCCATATGATGATATGTACAGGATGATGATCCTCCAACTGATAATACGTTGTCCTCTGACGCCCTGGTACCTGTCGACGGGGTATCTTTCCCCACTCGGTCTTCAGTCAGCATCCATCGACATACACCACCCTTCCCTGCCTGAGTCTGATGCTGCTGCTTCCCTTTCTGTGACTGACGCTACCTGTTGAGGCGTTTGTCTCCTGAGTGGATGACGTCGATTCGGAGCACGGACGTTCTGGAGGCGTACAGTGCAATGGATCCCCCATGGCGGTTTCGGCTCTCTCAGTGTCACAGTGATGTGCCCTTCCACATGTGTCTAACAGGGAGCTCTCAGTCCTTCCCCCTTTAATGAGTGACCTATCCTCCTGATGACAGCAGCTTTTCAGACTTATAGCATAGCCACAATCAATGTCAATACCATTCCCATACGCCACAAACTGACCTCACTTTGTTGCATGCTGTATGCTGCAGACGTTGACGTTGCACTCATTCAGTAGGTGCACGTTGCAACCTTAGTGCCCACTATGGTTAAACAGCACATGTCTCCCATGCTTCCCTGCTGGTAGTGGGGTGGCGATCCAGCCACATGACGGTATACTAGCTGAAACAGTTGCCTATCTCCCTAATGTCAAAGATACAGCTCTCACTTTTAGTGGCGTCAGGATCCTCAATATCAATGCACCATCCAGTTCGAGTCGACGCAGCGAATGTTCTGGTTTCTTCTCTGAGACCGTCTCGCTTCTTTTTCTTGGTCGGCAAGGATGCGCTGCTCTTGTGATGCGCTTTAATCTCCACCCAGGCACCCAAACACCATCTACCAATTCAGCATGCGTGTCGCTAGCGACAGTTCTCCAGCACCTCATCCTTGTGGATTTCATGCAGGCATGTTCATGGTGATCGCCCATGTTTTATACATTTCACTAGCCGTTCTTCCAGCCATCTCGATCGTGTTCACATCTCCATCATTACTTTCAGTGGGGTGAAGGTTGTTGAAGTCTGGCTTGCTGCATTCTCTGACCACGGTGCATACATGTGTGCCATAAACCTCAGCTGTCAAAGGGTGTGGCACTTCTGTGGACCATGGAAGCGGAACATCATCCGTCTTACAGGTAACTCATCGAGACCACGTGGACAGCTTGTCATTCATGCCTTGTTTTTTTATCCGTCTGCTCTAGCATGGAGGGTGCACTGCGCAAAGCCTGCCCTATACTAGGACTAGATTGGTTATGAATTGGAGGTCACTTCGTGAAGGAGACGAACCCAGGATTTCTTTTTCACCAGTCTCCTGTAATGTACTATGATGCTCTAATCGCCAGAGCGCCAGGCGACAGTGAATGGTGCCAAGTCACAGCCCACATCCCTCTCTAGCCGTCACCTTTAATGAGCTATGGTCAGGCGGCGCACAGACGATGGGTTAGCTCAGGAGCGTCTATCTACACATCATGTGATAGTGGAGAGGAGCCACCGTCGGAAGACATTGACTAACGTTCTTACGAGTGATGATGGGTGGCGCTTAGATACACAGCGCGATATAGGGTCTGCTCACCACGGTCATTATGTTATGCTCAACTCTGAACAGCGTCACCATCCTACCAAAATTTCGTCCCCTATTGGCGCTGGTGTGGTGTGAATTTCTTCAGGACCTTATGTCACGTCTCTGGCAGTTCCCAGACGCTTTTCTTAACGGACTCCTCATTGCCATTCACGAACCTCGAGAAACCCCGCGGAAATTTGACTACCACGCCTTGACGTTGCTCAGCAGTAACACGAAGACTTTTACCCAGCTGTTGGCTACACGGCTTAAAATGACAGCTCAGTACTTTGTTTCCCCTGAATAAAGTTCTTTGGGAGATGCGTTGCCCTCTACCACTGTCGAGACATAATCGCTCTTGCACACACTGGACTTTGGCAGCTCCATTGCGTGTAGTTCCTACTATAGGATGCTCAGTACTTGAGGTCGCAAGTGATCTGCGACTCACGATTGGCCTCAAGTACTGGCGCCTACTGAGCCAACTGCGAGCTGGGCTCCTAGATCATCGTCTATGAGCCCTTGTTTTTTTGCAGTGAACACAATGTGTAAATGTCTATCTGGCGTGACATATTCCCCACATAGTAGAGACAGTTCATATTCTGCCGTCACCGGCCAGCCGGTGCTAGTGGCATTCGGTTCATATGTTTGCAACGGTTTGCTGTTCAAGATAAGGTACGAGACCCTCACCGTCCCGCGGTGCAGGGACGGTTTAGGTCTGTATCATTCGCCTGCCAGAGCGATAGTCCTTTTCGGCAGCTCTCACATGACACTGTGGCACCGTTGTCCTAGAGGCCTTACCAGCCTGTTTGTGGAGGCCCTTGTACCACACTCTCTTTCAGCTTTCGGACGTCTCGCCCCCTTCTTTTACTTCCGCCACTTTTTCCTCGAACTGAGCTACGTCCGTACTGCGAAAATATTACAGAGATTGACATCCACGAAGGCGATCTATGGCATTATTCAGCAATACAGGTCACTGAATGTGGTTGAGGGGAAGGATCCTCACGTCGGTTGGTGTGCCGTTTGGCGATCTGTGTGCGCTCCTTATATTGTCACTGACGTCCAGTCTGCATGACACCTTACTGTCAATGGGAAGCAAGCAAGCCCATCACGCCTTCAAAGGATTCACCTCGCAGACACGCCGTTGTGTGTCGCCTGTGATGGTCTGGAAATGGACGAACATTGCCTGCTGTGCGGATCGGCAAGATGTGTGTAGTTCTTGGTGCGACAGTTTCTGTCCCTAAAACCTGTACGACTCCTCATCAGATACCTACTCACGAGCTCCTCTTTACGGACGCGGGATACACCCTGCAAACGAAGACGAACTCCATGAAGTGGATTTGTTGACACGCCCTTTATTTTTGGCACTTCCTTAATGAACGCCATTGTGCAGTTGTCCGAAATCCCAAATACAGACAATTGTTCTCCAGTTTCCTTTTTTAGTGTCTTTGTTAACCCACACCAGAACTCGGGTGCTACTGAAAGGAGGAGTAGAATCCACTCTTAGAACCGGTTATTTTTGCTCATCGGAATATTGTTCTCTGCAAAATTATGCATCGATTGTCTCACCGACTCTGACAAGTGGCCCCTCCCTCCTCCTTTCAACGTCAGTTTCCTGGTATTCTCGGTGGTATTAATAATAACTTACACGTAAAAGGAAAAAAATAAATTACTGGTGCCCTTTGTACATCTCCACCTTCCCTGCACTTTTCTTGGTTCCTGAGTGGGGGGAACGAGACATGATAGCCATGTATCGGATTGCGACTAGTGGCCACTTTGCCCCCACCCCGCCACTGGGTGGCAGGAAGGCAAGATTCCAGTTAAAACAGAAAGTGCATCTGGAGAGTAAGCAGCAGACAAAGGTTCGACTCCGGGTCTGGCACAGACTTGCAACTTTCGCCATGCCCACTAGCGGCCAATGTCTCTAATTCATTTGTTTCTTAACGCTACATTGAGTTCTGTACAACAAACGGAATTATGCCAACAACTGATGACACTCACTAATAAGAGTCAGTAAACAGGGTGATATGCCTAAAAATTTTTGATGTATTTACTGATGGAAACATGATCTAGAAAAAGCACATTACTGAGCCTCTCAAAAAATTAAGTTCTACGACTTTTGCTCTTGGTATAATTGCTAGTCTTTGAAGCAAACGAATCAACTTCCTGACACATTTAGCATATTTCCAGTCAGTAACATCTTAAAGAGTAATTTCTGGGGTAACTTACCACTCAGAAACCAAGCGTTCTACACAAAAGGGATCAACAGTGGTCAGCCGCGATCTGCATGTAGGTATTGACTGCCCAGAGAGTGGAAGTATTATTGTTCTGGGTACCCAGGCTCGAGGATATCTACGGAAATGAGAAAGCTGACACTGCAGACAAGGAAATGTATAATGGACACAGTAGAGAAATGTACGGTCCCACTGTTGACCGTTTCCTATCTGTTGAGCTTGGAGGTCACGGGTCGCTGGGAGGTATAGTGCCATTAAGTGTAAGTGGTACTCACAGTCCACGTGAATAATTTCGGATGATTAATTTCATCATGTCTGATAGTGCATTGCAGTAAGCTTCCAGTATAATTGATAAGTAGCTTTATTCTTCCCCTGTTATACATTGAAGAGCCAAAGAATCTGGCACGCATTCCTAATGTCGTGTAGGGCCCCCACGAGCACGCAGAAGTGCCGCAACAAGACGTGGCATGGCCTCGACTAATAATAATAATGCCGTGTGGCTAGGGACTCCCGTCGGGTAGACCGTTCGCCTGGTGCAAGTCTTTCGAGTTGACGCCACTGCGGTGACTTGCGTGTCGATGGGGATGAATTGATGATGATAAGGACGACACAACACCCAGTCCCTGAGCGGAGAAAATCTCCGACCCAGCCTGGAATCGAACCCTATTCGTTATGTATGACATTCCGTCGCGCTGACTACTCAGCTACCACGGGCGGAAAAGACGACTAATCTCTGAAGTAGTGCAAGAGGGAACTGACAGCATTAATCCTGCAGGCCTGCCCATAAATCCGTAAGAGTACGATGTGATGGAGATCTCTTCTGAACAGCACTTTGCAAGGCAGCCCAGATATGCTCAATAATGTTCATGTCTGGGGAGTCTGGTCGCCAGCGGAAGTGTTTAAACTCAGAAGAATGTTCTTGGAGCCACTTTGTAGCAATTGTGGACGTGTAGGGTGTCGAATTGTGTTGTGGGTTGGCAGGAGAGCCAACACCGGGTTACTAGAGGAAGCCGAAAGGCACGCGTTTTAGCTCACGCAGGCTGGTGTGAGGTCTGGAACAGGACAAGGAAATTAAACTTTAGAAAAAACGGACGTAGCTGGTGGAATACTTAACTTTAATCCATAAATGGTGAACGTCGCTCTTGACTGTACATTATTCACAATATCAATAGTAACTGAACATGGCACCTTGCTAGGTCGTAGCAAATGACGTAGCTGAAGGCTATGCTAACTATCGTCTCGGCAAATGAGAGCGTATTTTGTCAGTGAATCATCGCTAGCAAAGTCGGTTGTACAACTCTGGCGAGTGCTAGGAAGTCTCTCTAGACCTGCCGTGTGGCGGCGCTCGGTCTGCAATCACTGATAGTGGCGACACGCGGGTCCGACGTATACTAACGGACCGCTGCCGATTTAAAGGCTACCACCTAGCAAGTGTGGTGTGTGGCGGTGACACCACAAATTGTCCTGCTGCTATTGCTGAAGTGCGTCGGAATGCACAATGGACATGAATAGATGTAGGTGATGAGACAGGATGGTTACGTACGTATCTAGAAGTATTGTTGTTGCTCCAACTGCACACCATTACAGAGCCTCAATCAGCTTGAACAGCCCCTGCTGTCATGCAGGTTCCATGGATTCCTGAGGTTGTTTCCATACCCGTACACATCTGTCCGCTAAATACAGTTTGAAACGAGACTCGTCCGACCAGGCAACATGATTCAAGTCATCAACTGTCCAATGTCGGCTTTGACGGGCAAAGGCGAGACATAAAGCTTTTTGTGGTGCTGTCATTAATGGATCACGAGTGGGTCATTGTTTTCAAAAGCCCATGTCGATGATGTTCTGTTGAATGTTTCGTTCGCTAACATTTGTTGATGGTCCAGCATTGAAATCTGCAGCAGTTTGCGGAAGAGTTGCACTTCTGTCACATTGAACGATTCTCTTCAGTCGGCGTTGGTCTCGTACTTGAAGGATCTTTTTCCGGCAGCAGCGATGTCGGAGATTAGATGTTTTATCAGATTCCTGATATTCACGGTACTTTCGTGAAATGGTCATAAAGGAGAATCCTCACCTCGCAGATGTTGTGTCCCATCGCTCGTGCATCGATTATAACAGCACTTTCCGACTCACATGAATCTTGATAACCTGCCACTGTAGCAGCAGTAACCGATCTAAACAACTGCGCCAGACGCTTGTCGTCTTATATAGGCGCTGCCTTCGGCAGCGCCGTATCCTGCCTGTTTACATATCTCTGTATTTGAATACGCATGCCTATACTAGTTTCTTTAGTGCTTCAGCGTACATGTGCGACTAAAGGAACAGAGTGAGTGTGCAGCGAAACGTTGAAGTGGAGTTTCCAGTGGGTCTTCATTCAGGTAATGGAGGGCATTTTCCACATAGTCATGTTTACACATGTTTCAGTGGCAGAGTGTTCAAATCGTAAATAAGCAAAATATGCTCAAAAATGGTTCAAATGGCTCTGAGCAATATGGGCCTTAACTTCTGAGGTCATCAGTCCCCTAGAACTAAGAACTACTTAACCTAACTAACCTAAGGACATCACACGCATCCATGCCCGATGCAGGATTCGAACCTCCGACCGTAGCGGTCACGCGGCTCCAGACTGTAGCGCCTAGAACGCTCGGCCACTCCGCCCGGCGCAAAGTGGGTGATGAGACACTAAACTTCGAAGCTTATTGACCTTGCCGCTTTTCTGAGACATTGCTCCAGCACTGCTCCCAGTATATACTTAAAGTTCAATTGATAAACTGTTGATGAAAATACACAAGGCAGACCTGAAACAACGTTTATCACAGGGCAGTAGCTCTGAACTAAGATATTTACGAGATGATCGATATAAACCTCCAAAACATGTCGTAACCAATTTATAAAATAATATGGTGACAGATCACGATGGAACACCGTCTACAACTTTAACATACAGCTTTCTTTACCGTCTCGCGTTAAGAAACCTATTCGTCAGCTATAACATTAGGAAGATTGTTTCTTATTTAATTAATGCAGTGTTCTTTTCTTCACAGATCTGCTATGAAGTCTCAATTGTAGACAAGTCTGAAGTGCAGACATTTAGTGTATATTCAATCCTGTTACGTCCGTTCCGGAATATACGTTACGATACGACCATAGAGTGTGTTTGTTTCCCTGTTACTGGCAGCTTAGAATATGAATTAAAAGTTCGGTCTTAGCACTCGCACCGCAAATTCACTTTTAATGAGATCTGCGCTAATTTTTTTCTGTTTTCCCGAGTGGCACTGGGTGTAAAGTTATTAAAATTCTCTCGTTAAACTTGTCCCTACGAGCGTTACTGAAGGCGTACCGACACCATTCATTACGCGCCGGCCGTAGCCGCTTAGGTGTGCTCGACCGTGTGATTATCAGGGATGGTTTCCTTAATCGCTCGTTACACGCGGATGCGACCCATTGGCAGACAATGCTAATGAGCACGAGGGCAGCGGTGACGGAAATGCAGTGTCGCTTTGATTACAGCGACGAGGGAGTCTCACTTCACGCCGTCAGCCTCGTCCGGCGTGACGACGATAAATTATAAGGCTCTCTGAAACGAGCGTCGCTAAATACTCACTAGGGCTAACCATAAAGAAGCAAATTATAGGGGTTTCGACAACTACACTGTTCACATCGTATGTTACAAGTTCATTCCTTCGGCCATTTGTAAAATGGCCAAAACTATGACCTAGTATTCGTCTTCCTGTACTTACATTTCCACAGACGTTATTCCACGAACCTTTACAATATCGTGGCCCCTGAATCGCTTACACTAGTTGACGTATAATTTCAGCCTATTTCACATTACAAGAAATTTCTCAGCTGTAGCAGAGTGATCACAGACTTCTGTTTTATGATACAGCGGTATAGTATTTATCACGAAATCAAGCTCTAGTCTGAAGCAAATTCATCCGAGAGAACCTCACAGACAGACCCATAGTACTGTCAACATAAGCGATCGATCATCTTTCATAATACACAGTTAGCGAAGAAGCACAGTGGTTATTGGTGTGGACTCACATTTGGAAGGAGTGGAGTTCAAAACTCTGCCCGTCCTTCAGCGTTCACGTTCTCTACTGTTTCCCAAAAATATATAAGATAAATGCCATGGTGTTCCATTTCAAAATTTTACGATCATTTACCGACTCTATTTTTATCCAATCCGACGTTGTTCTTCCTACAGAACTATTCCGATCTTCACAGACGTTCTTACGTCCTTGTTACTGATTTGATATTTCGATATCAAGTACGAATATACATTCTGATGATGGTTAGACTGATCGTTTGATTATTGCACAAAGATTTATTACACATCGATTCTCATCAGGGGGCGCCTCTCTCGTTAAACAGATATTATTAATGTCACAAGAAAAGAAGACTTATTAACCATATGGCTTTAGTTTCGTACCATTATCTGTTTTGTGATTGAGTGACTCGATGTCATTTTATCTACGAACCTGAAAGAAGCTGTCTATTCCTCTACTCTTGTGTAGAAATTACCATACATCCATAAATTTGTAAACCAGTTGACTGAAATAGGTGAGATGGGGGAAGCTAAGATAAGACAGTAACCGTCTTATTATAGTTGGTGATTGCGTCATTAATCATGCCAAATGGAAAACAGTACCACATCGGGATACGAATCTAGGGTCCCTGCCAATCGCCAGTCATCCGTTCATACCCCAATGAATGACTTAAGCCTCAATATTTTTCTGAGCGCTTACTAACAGTCTGTCTCTGTCTCCACACCCGTTCTTCCAAGCTGCTGTTACTCTACACTCGTGGAATAAAAAGGTCTGGTATGAGCGCTCCGAAGTAAGAGGGTTTTAGTGTTCGGAACTAATAGGAGGAAAATACAAGTAACAGTGGAGGATTGAGTCAGGTGCAGAAATGTTTTCACGTAGATAACTGTTTACTGATCGTGTTAAGCAGTAAATATGAGATCACGCCAGGGTTTCGCACAAATCTTCAGTTTTCGTGATAAATTAACAATATTGCGCTATCTGCAGTACTAAACTGACTTCATTGATTTTCGTGATACCTTTGTTTCCGCATAAATTGATAGTAAATTTATGAAATTATTCCCTTAACTTACGGGGCAGAGCTATAAGCACGTGAGATACTAAACTACCACACTAGTTCAAGCAATCTTGATTCCTTATTACACATATCTGTCCTGAAACGTGATGAGGTTAAAAACACCATCTTTTCCAACGCCAACAAACGCATTACTTCTGTGTTCATCTAGAACTGAAATAAGGAGTTCCCATGAAAGACTACTTGTCGAGTGCTCTACACAATAATTCCTATAGCATTCTGCAGGTTTTCACTCGAATTCTTAGCTCCTACGCAGCGATAAGGTCGCTTAGTTTCACCATCAGTTTTGACATTACTTACCGAGCAAACAGCATCGCAGAGGGCCTCGTGTCGTTGGCAGATATCGAGGAGAGTCCACTTGCCACGTTTGAGAACTCTATTGAAGATGCCCGGCAGCTTTTGGAGAGCAGCCTCCCGGTGCCGGCATTGTATAGTTTCTATGGGGACGAGTGGAAGAAAGATATGCCGTGAAATATTGACTGCGCACAGCTGCATTCCTTTTAAGAGCAAAGTAAACAAGCCGAAATAACACACGCGCGTCTGTTACGCTGCCCGAAAGAAACTTCACCTCAAGAGTCACCTCAGCACATCCAGGCGTTATTTGCAGCTTACTTGGCTATTATATCTGGTAATGTTCAAGATGATTTTGCAGTTTAATTACAAATTATTTCCCATTGATAAACAATGTCCTCGTTTCTTTTCCGTAAAATTATGTGCCGCTAATACGATATTGCTATGCCTGTGTTACTAGGAATACGATGAAATTTCATATTTAGCCGCTGATATCGGGTGAGCGAATTTAAAGCAAAATGTCTCCCCTCTATGAGAATATTCATTATGGATGTACGATACGATATTGCTATGCCTGTGTTACTAGGAATATGATGAAATTTCATATTTATCCGCTGATATCGGGTGAGCGAATTTAAAGCAAAATGTCTCCCCTCTATGAGAATATTCATAATGGATGTACGAGTACAGGTTGTAGATACATGGCTGACGACATATGGCAGTTTGCTTCTGGCCGTGAGTCGTGCTCAGATAACAAAACGGTAAGGCGACGCCTTGCGATAGGCGGGAATCCGTGTTTTATTCCAGATCTGGCAGATATTTTCACTGTCGTCATTCCATTAGACAGCTGGTTAATTAAGAAGTATGTAAAGTAGATAATTGTTAAGATTTGTCCTGTTGTAATACTCACAACTTAGAATACATTTAGTGTATGTGTCGTTAAATTAGGACATTTTAAATCATTAACGAGATGCATTAGACAAACCAAGTACATGGAAAAGTAAATAATCACTAAAACGTAAAAGCTAGAGTGACACGACGAAGTGATGAGCACAGATTTATGTTGAAATTGTCTCTACTTCTCTTTGTTAATTTTCCTTTTCATGTTTTCCATAATTCACTCACTGAAGACTAGAATGGGTAATTAGGTCCGTTGCGGAAAACTATCAAGTGTAGTTCTCCGACGTGGATGCACGGTTGCGATGGCAGTCTGAAACGTATAATGCTTACTACTGCAGACAGTATAAAGTACTCTGTAACTACACGCCAACTGCGAGAGGAAAAATCATAGAAATATTAAGAGAGTGAATCTTCCTGAAGTAAACTTGCTTTTGTAATAACTAAGGAGTGTAGTTTAATATTTCCTTCCCGTATCTAAGAACCAGTGAATTTAACTAAAATCAACCCCTTCTCACTTGAATAGCCTAGCATTTATCATAAAAGCACTCACGAAATAGTCTAGGGTGAGAGTCATAGTGAGAGTGGCAACAGATTACTGTTAAATTCAGACCTGTTATTATTATTCAAGCACCGCTGGCGCTTAGGAGTAACGTTATAACTACCAATGTAGAGTTGGAGGTTAACGCTATACACTTTTCTCCGTACATCGAGTAACGTATATCCTGAGGTTGTTACGTTGAGATGAGCGCTGTTGATTTCTTTTCTCATCATAATCCCAACCATCTCTAAGTGTCTCATCGATGCCGTTGTGATAAATCATAATCTTCAGTGCTTTCTCCAAATGCACAGGAAAAACTGATCCATACACTCCACTCGCTTGCACAAGGTCATACTCTTCTTACATTAGAGTGAAATGTAGTCATCATTCTACGATTTAAGCACCTGGTGATAATAAATGAAAAATTGATCTCTAGAAAATTATATCTAAATTTTAGTAAATTGTGAACCAGAATTGACATAATACCTTAGTTTGGAGGTTTTCGGAGCTATTTTCCAATGTGTAATAGTGGATGCATTTTGTTGCCCTACACGACATGTTCCACAAACGATGGGAAATCTTAATATTTCATGAATGGTTAAGAAAATCTAAAAAATTGATTTTTCCGAAATTATTAAACCCAAAGAGGTTAGTTTATACTGTGTGAGATACATAAGATTTTCAGCTTCCATGCTTTGGAGGAGCTAAGGTACCGTTACACACAAAAATGGATCTTACAGCATTCTGTTTCTAATGAAACAGGAGCCCACTGATATACGTACATCTGCATAGCTATACATACTCCGGAAGCCATCGTATGGTCCGTGGCGGAGGGTACATTATACCGCTACTAGTCTTTTCCTTTCCTCTTCCGCTCTCAAATAGAGCGAGGGAAAAACGACTGTATCTCTGCCTCCGTACGAGCCCTGATTTCTCTTGTCTTACCTCCGTGGCCCTTACGCGAAATATACGTTAGTTTCAGTAGAATCCTTCTGCGTTCACCTTCAAACGCCGGTTCTCTAAATTTTCCAGCGGTCACCGCCTGTGATCCGTGCTTGCTCAAAAGCAGCATGGAAATAAGAAGCCGGTAACAAACGTTCTAGGAAACTACAGGTCTGATAATTACAGAGGACTAGTCAATGAGGTTACTGGGATCTACATGGTCGTGGGATTAATACGAGGGTTGGAACTCTAATAGCGCCAACTATTTATTTAAAGCTCGTACAAAATAGATACATGTTTCAAAGTTTTGCTGCCCTTCAAAGTAGTCATCAGCATTGTGTATAACCCGTTGCCAGTGATGTGGAAGTCTTAGGCTAGTCTTAGCAGTGCCAGTTGCGTTGACAGTTTGAGAGGCGTAGTCTATTATCCGACAAATTTGTAGCAGTTCTGAAGCGAATGCTGTGAAGTGTTTCCTTCAGTTTATAAATCGAGTTGAACTCACGACGGCTTAGGTTAGGTGGGTGCAGTAGCTGGTATAGCACTTAGCAGCCTTATTAGTCAAACAAATCAGTAACAGCTTGCACTGTACGTGCTTGAGCATTGTCCTTCAAAATGATGGTCAGGTAGTGTATAAAGTGTCGTCACTTCTGTCTGTATGCTATTTATTTTTGGAACATAACCTACGACAAGCTAAGATTATCCTACGACTTCCACATCGCTGTCAACGGGTTATACACAATGCTGGTGACTACTCTGAAGGTCAGTGTAACTTTGAAGCACGGATCTATTTTGTACGAGCTGTAAATAAATAGTTGCCACTATTAAAGTTCCAACCCTCGTATGTCGTTGGAAATATACATGTTGTACTCCCACTTAGATTTATTCCCTGACACCCTCGGTGCTGCCGTCGGCGACAAACACAACGAGCGTTTCATTAAGACATCGATGAAATTAAAAAACGCTACGAAGGGAACTGCAGTATAAATATGTTGGAAGACTATTGTTGGACACTCAAAAGAGATGTTCCTCGGGCTAATTATCGTCGAAAACCTACTTCACATACAATTGAGGTAGGTAAAACGTATTTTAGCTATGGTTTCATATTAACTTAAATGCGCAGTTATCAGAAATATTGGTGGCGCGAGGTAGCCGCGAGGTCTAAACGCCGCTTTGCCACGGTTCACGCGGTTCGCCTGTCGGAGGTTCGAGTCCTCCCTCGGGCATGGGTGTGTGTGTTGTCCTTAGCGTAAGGTAGTTTAAGTTAGATTAAGTAGTGTGCAAGCTTAGTGACCGATGATTTCAGTTGTTTGGTCCCATAGGAACTTACCACAAACAGCTCAAACCAGAAACATTATTAACGTAATTACAAACTGTGGATGATTGTAAAACTCTTGTAAAGATATGAAATCAGCACACGAAATGTACGGAGAATCACCCATTATACTTCTTTTAATATTAAAAAAATTAATTTTATTGACAAGTGCTATTTACAGAAGAATGAATAAACTACTAGACCTTCGTGTTATAAGATTGGTTTCCTGAGAAATGTAGGAACACGCGAGGAAATACTGACCCTAGGTTTTCATAGAATGTAGATTGTAGAAAGGAAGCCAACGATTATTGCGTTTGTAGATTTAGAGAAAGCTTCTAACAAATTTTTTTAAAATACTCTCTTCAAAATTGTCAAAGTAACGAGGTAAAGCACAGGAAGTGCACTAGTTTCTACGTGTACTTATACATTCTGTTACAAGCAAAACGGATAACGATTGTTGAGCGACACACGATATAAAATGTAGAATGGCTATAACAAGGAAAGCAGTTTTGCCAAAGTGATATTTGTTACATCTAATACAGATTTAAATGCCCGAAAATGTTTTCCGGAAGTGTTTGCCTGGAGTGTCGCCTTGCACTGAAATGACAACTCCGAGGATAATTTGTTCAGACATCACTAAGCACATTCGTGCTAGCTGGCCTGCTGGTAGTGATCTGTACGTGTAGTGATTCCTTCCGCCACCATCCACAGTGCTCGACGTTGCCTCCCCATCCGTTCATGAAGAGTGCCTGACCTTAGCTTACGTGTGGTTGTTCGTCTGCGTTTCTATTCACAGTCAAATTATCAAAGTCGATTTGTGCAGTTTTAGAAAGATTGAAATTTCCCTCGTGTGTTCGTCACTCAGGTAACATGCAGTGAGTATTCCACGTTCGATGTCCCCGAGCTCTCTTGGCTGACCCATTCTGCCGTTACTGCTTCTCTACTGACAACAGCATATTGTCCATAATTATACAGAGGAGTTTCTCCCTCGTGATATCTGCTGGTGTATTCCATATTACATGGACGTGTATGGATATTTGTTATGACAGTGTGTATAGTGTCCGTACGTTTTTGATACTCACGAATAATTGTACGACTAATTTGATGTTATTTACTTCAATAACCAAGCAGTTAACAAGCAACAACAAAAAATCCTTGACGAAATTGCGCCTGACCGAAACACGCGATTCTTCTATTAATTGGAGTTGACGTATAGTTTAGGGTAACCCCATAAGCGTCCAAAAATATACACGTTGTATCTAAAGGATTCGATGACAAGAAAACTAATGTAACGTATGTTAAAAGCGCTTACACGAAATTAGTGTAAAAATCTGCAATGGAGACTTTTGTAATACCGTTGAATGTGTATGAAACATAGTTTGTGAGGATGATCAGGCACATAATCGGACTGCACTGAACATTTTAATGAGTAATCCTATCGGCCATCTGCTCACGGACCAGCGCCGATACTAGTTACTGCAAGTAAATGAATGACTGGTTGAATTTTTCTTACCCATTCATACACTCCTGGAAACTGAAATAAGAACACCGTGAATTCATTGTCCCAGGAAGGGGAAACTTTATTGACACATTCCTGGGGTCAGATACATCACATGATCACACTGACAGAACCACAGGCACATAGACACAGGCAACAGAGCATGCACAATGTCGGCACTCGTACAGTGTATATCCACTTTTCGCAGCAATGCAGGCTGCTATTCTCCCATGGAGACGATCGTAGAGATGCTGGATGTAGTCCTGTGGAACGGCTTGCCATGCCATTTCCACCTGGCGCCTCAGTTGGACCAGCGTTCGTGCTGGACGTGCAGACCGCGTGAGACGACGCTTCATCCAGTCCCAAACATGCTCAATGGGGGACAGATCCGGAGATCTTGCTGGCCAGGGTAGTTGACTTACACCTTCTAGAGCACGTTTGGTGGCACGGGATACATGCGGACGTGCATTGTCCTGTTGGAACAGCAAGTTCCCTTGCCGGTCTAGGAATGGTAGAATGATGGGTTCGATGACGGTTTGGATGTACCGTGTACTATTCAGTGTCCCTTCGACGATCACCAGTGGTGTACGCCCAGTGTAGGAGATCGCTCCCCACACCATGATGCCGGGTGTTGGCCCTGTGTGCCTCGGTCGTATGCAGTCCTGATTGTGGCGCTCACCTGCACGGCGCCAAACACGCATACGACCATCATTGGCACCAAGGCAGAAGCGACTCTCATCGCTGAAGACGACACGTCTCCATTCGTCCCTCCATTCACGCCTGTCGCGACACCACTGGAGGCGGGCTGCACGATGTTGGGGCGTGAGCGGAAGACGGCCTAACGGTGTGCGGGACCGTAGCCCAGTTTCGTGGAGACGGTTGCGAATGGTCCTCGCCGATACCCCAGGAGCAACAGTATCCCTAATTTGCTGGGAAGTGGCGGTGCGGTCCCCTACGGCACTGCGTAGGATCCTACGGTCTTGGTGTGCATCCGTGCGTCGCTGCGGTCCGGTCCCAGGTCGACGGGCACGTGCACCTTCCGCCGACCACTGGCGACAACATCGATGTACTGTGGAGACCTCACGCCCCACGTGTTGAGCAATTCGGCGGTACGTCCACCCGGCCTCCCACATGCCCACTATACGCCCTCGCTCAAAGTCCGTCAACTGCACATACGGTTCACGTCCACGCTGTCGCGGCATGCTACCAGTGTTAAAGACTGCGATGGAGCTCCGTATGCCACGGCAAACTGGCTGACACTGACGGCGGCGGTGCACAAATGCTGCGCAGCTAGCGCCATTCGACGGCCAACACCGCGGTTCCTGGTGTGTCCGCTGTGCCGTGCGTGTGATCATTGCTTGTACAGCCCTCTCGCAGTGTCCGGAGCAAGTATGGTGGGTCTGACACACCGGTGTCAATGTGTTCTTTTTTCCATTTGCAGGAGTGTATTTCATATAACAGGCGCGGTGATCTAGGACCACAATGCAGGAGATAATTTGATTTAGGATCGAGACGGTAAATAGAATGTTGGTGATGTTACAACTCTGACTCACAAAATAACGAGTGTGGTGGCGCTGTGATTAGCACACTGGACTCGCATTCCGGTGGACGACGATTCAAACTAGCATCCGGCCATCCAGATTTAGGTTTTCCTTGATTTCCCTAAATCACTCCAGGTAAATGTCTGGAGGGATCCTTTGGAAGGGCACCGTCGATTTCCTTCCCCATCCTTGACACCATCAGAGCTTGTGCTCGCTCTTTAATGCTTTCAATGTCGACGGGACGTTCAACTTGATCTTCCTTCCGTCTTACCTTCTGAATCAGCACCTAATAAGCATAGTAACAGATATTCCAAAACAAAGATAGCATACGCTGGCACAGAATCACTGATTCTTTCGGAGATTGATATCGATGAACTAGATGATTAGTAGATAGTGATGACACCCTCATTCACAATAATTTCTGTAACATGAAGATCAGTTCCCAGTTTCCTCTGCTTTAGTTTTTGATAAGTACCTGACAAACTCTAAAACAGATGTGGATACTATTTGATGTTTTATTGAAATGTTTGAGCAAGAAGATCATCACAGCACGCTCGATCCGAAGTAAAGCAGTCAGCCATAACCGTTATATATTACCGCTGTGTGATTCACACTTCATGTGAAATCAATGCTTTAGTTAGTTCCGAACGAAGCTTTCGCTTTCAATTTCATGTATAAACAACAGTTTACATGGCTCTGAGCACTATGGGACTTAACAGCTATGGTCATCAGTCCCTCGCAGGTTCGAATCCTGCCTCGGGCATGGATGTGTGTGATGTCCTTAGGTTGGTTAGGTTTAAGTAATTCTGAGTTCTAGGGGACTGATGACCACAGCTGTTAAGTCCCATAGTGCTCAGAGCCATTTGAACCATTTTTTCATCAGTCCCCTAGAACTTAGAACTACTTAAATCTAACTAACCTAAGGACATCACACAACACCCAGTCATCATGAGGCAGAGAAAATCCCCGACCCCGCCGGGAATCGAACCCGGGAACCCAGGCGCGGGAAGCGAGAACGCTACGGCATGACCACGAGCTGCGGACAAACAGTTTACAGAAGCTTAATATACATAATGATAATCATTATAGTGAAGCTTATTGGTATATTATGTATTCTTGGTTTTATAATTCCACAATGATTTAATTAGAATGACTGAGTAAATATACGTCACTAAGACGAAATCAACACATTAGTTTTATTCAAGACCTTCCGGGATTTGGTGACATAATTTCAAAATTAGAGAAAAAAGTAATTTAAAATAGGTAAGCAAGGCTGTACATGGTTACACATTTTGCCATGATGTGTCCTAGTATTCTTTTTTTCTGCACCTCACATTGATCTGCTATCATTAGCCGGAACCTTTTCATAAATAACTTGTTTATTGCCCCGAGTTCATAGGAACAAAGAAGCCACTGTTGTACTCTATTTAAGTGGGAGATATGTTCTCTTTCTGTCATTATCTATTTACGGTTACGAGTATTACTTCATTCAAGTCTGTAACAACTTCATATAATTGTAATTGTATCAACATTAACATCTAACATCGTATGGAACATGAATAGGGTCACGCTGCTGTTCTATCCCAGCTTACCTAACATCCAATTCAAACTTAAAATTCAATACATTCTAGCAAGTATGGCGATCAAGCATGCAGACACTGTCTCATCTGAAGGCCTTCTGTTCAGTGATATGTGATGGATGGTAACGGGTATAGATTTTCGTCAGATCGGAATATTTTTGTTTTCTCTTTATAAGCTAAACCAACACTCATCCATGAAGTGTGCAAACCCCTCCTCTCAGAACTAGTACCAAGCGGAAGATACTTGCTAATGGTCTCACATTCCTGCTACCCTCGCTACCCCTTCTGCGTGCAGTATGCGACTTGCGACTGAAACAAGGGCAGACTGTTTCTGAAATGTGGTCACTCTTCTATTTCCTGAGAACCTGAAGTTCTAAATAGCGGATGTACAGTACAGCCAGTCGTTAACTACAAAATTTGACCTCAGAATAAATCTGCCACCAACCTTCAACGATCGAATTCCATAATTAACTTGAGGAACATAGTTTACCAGTTAAGATATACAAGCTTTTTTCTACAGCCCTCAGAGCACCAGCTGCTGGGCTATCATTTAACAAACATGGTCGAGAATGGATGCGGCCATTTGGGGAACACTGTCGACAGGTTTGGCTAGATTGCACATCGAGGAATACGCTGAGAAGATGGAATCACGTGACTGTATGTGCCCGACTGAATTCATCATGGAAATTTTCGTGCGAATATGTAACTTTTCGAATTCTTTCCTGGACGTGAACGTCCAAAAAATCTCCCGATTGACTTATAGGCATCTCAGACGACTGATTTGTTGACACATGAGTTCGCAACATATTTTTTTTGTGAATGCCGTTTAGATTAAGGTGATTAGTGATGTAGTTAACATGCGTATATCTCAAGGGCAGGCGCATTTGGTCCTTAAATTATGTGAAATACGTAAGTGACCAATTACATACGCGTAAACAGGAATGCGATCGATGAATGTTCAAAAATTGCTTTGAGCACTATGGGACTCAACATCTGTGGTCATAAGTCCCCTAGAACTTAGAACTACTTAAACCTAACTAACCTAAGGACATCACACACATCCATGCCCGAGGCAGGATTCGAACCTGCGACCGTAGCAGTCGCGCGGTTCCTGACTGAGCGCCTAGAACCGCTAGACCACCGCGGCCGGCGATGAATGTTCACAACACGCAATTTGAAACCATGAGTAACATTATTCAATACACTCTTGTCACCTACTGTAAAGTACATTACTTTCATAAAGTGTGCTGGCAAAACAAAACTGATAACCTAACACAGATGATGTACTCCGTTTCTTAAGAATGGAATTTACTAAATCTATCTCCTCGTACCTGACTGAAGCCTATTTTCGACCTCTCACCATTTACAACTTACGAAGTTCTACATGTGCAATGAGCGGGAAGCACAGTGTTACACCAGGATCACTGCAACTAACAGTTTCTCCACAAGATTATTTATCTGCATCTGTCAAAACATTAGTAAATTTTCAGATCTTAGTACCTATAGTAAATAATTTTATTAGCCACAAGAACAAATGAGATCACACGCATCAGCAGGAGTGGCAAACAGTCACCTTGACACACGCCATACCACCTGCAGCCACCCACACAACTGGTACTTTCGTTTCATCAAATCCCTATCGCCGTAAAGCTTCTACGATCTGCTGCAGCTCCGCTTACATGGCGGGATGTCACAGCGTCTAGTCAGTGTCATCGTAAAAAAGTCCTTTCTTCATTTCAAACTGCAACTCTTATGTCTGGCAGTATTAATGCCTTTAAAGTACATCTACACCTACAACCATGTGACTATTCTGGAATCGACACTGAAGTACCTGGCAGGGGGTTCATGAACCACCTTCAGACTATTTCTGTAGCTTTCCACTCTCGAACAGTGCGCAGAGGAAACAAACTTTTAAATCTTTCCGTGGGCACTGTGATTTATCTTATTTTCTTATGATGATGATTTGTCCCCATGTAGCATGCCATCAATAAAATTATTTTCACATTCGGAAGAGAAAGTTGGTGATTGAAATTTCATGAAAATATCTCGCCACAACGAAAAACTCATTTGTCTTAATGACTGAAACCTACAAATCTAGCTTTCTTTCTTTTAACTTTTTCTATGTACTCCGTCTGCACTATTTGGTAAGGGTCTCATACTGCTCAGCGAAACTCCAAATGAGAAAGGAAAAGCGTAGTGTAGGCAGTTGTTTCAGTAGACTTGTTGATATTTCTAAGGGTTCTGCCAATAAAAGGCAGTCTTTGGTTCGCCTTTCCCACAATACTATCGCGGTGATCGTTCCATTTTAGGTTGTCCGCAATTGTAATACCCAGGTATTTAGTTGAACTGACTGCCTTTAGACGAGTGCTATTTATCGTGTAACCGAAACATAACAGATTTCTTTTTAGTACTCATGTGGATAACATCACACTTTCCATAATTTAGAATCAACTGCCACTTTTCATACAGATCTGTTGTCTAAATAATTTTGCAAATGGTTCTGATCATCTGATGACTGTACAAGACCTTAAAGGACTAAACCATCTGCTAACAATCTAAGAGGGCTGCGCAGATTGCCTCCTATGTCGTTTATGTAGATCAGGAACAGAAGAGGGCCTACAACACTTCCTTGGTGAACGCCAGGTATTACTTCTGCTTTAATCGATGACTTTCGATCATTTACTAACAACTGTGACTTTTCTGACAGGAAATCACGACTTCAGGTGCACAATTGAAATGATATTATTTAGGTATGCAATTCGATTGGAAGACGCTTGTGAGGAACGGTGTCGAAAGCCTTCTGGAAATCTAGAAATACGAAATCAGTTTCAGTTCTCCTGACGATAGTTCTCACTACTTCGTGAGAAAAAAAATATAGTTGTTCTGTTTCATAAGAACGATAATTTCTGAATTCTTACTGACTGTCAACAGTTAATTTTTCCGGGCTAGTTCATAATGATCTAACTTAGTATATATTACAGAATTCTACTACAAATCAGCGGATTACTGCTATTCCATTTATTGAGTACGGTATGACTTGCGCAACTTTTAAAACTTTGGGTACGGATCTTCATCGAGCGAACGGTTGTGTATGAATGCTAAATACGTAGCTATTATACCACCGTGTTCTGAAACGAACGTAACTGATATATGGTCAAGACCGGAAACTTTCCCTTAGTAAGTGATTTAAGCTACTTGGTTACACAGAGGATATCTACTTCCAAGGTACTCATGGCGGTAACTGCTCTTGATTCGAATTCTGAAACATTTACTTCTTGGTGAAGGTATTTCGTGTTTAGTAACTCCACTTTAGTGAGGTTGTCATCGGAATCATGACAGGATCAGCATAGCTGACAGCCCGCATCTCATGGTCGTGCGGTAGCGTTCTCGCTTCCCACGCCCGGGTTCCCGGGTTCGATTCCCGGCGGGGTCGGGGATTTTCTGTGCCTCGTGATGGCTGGGTGTTGTATGATGTCCTTAGGTTAGTTAGGTTTAAGTAGTTCTAATTTCTAGGGGTTTGATGACCATAGATGTTAAGTCCCATAGTGCTCAGAGCCATTTGAACCATAGCTGACACAGCTTTTCCGCGACACAACGTGCAATCACCCAGCGACGATTCCTGCTCACAGTGACTTTCTACTGTGAAGATACTACTGACATGTGTTGAAGTCGGTTAGAACTCAATGTAAAATGCCTACTATCCTTCAGGATAAAGAATGTATCTACTTAAGTATGTCACAGAATTAGGTACACTATGTGATCAAAAGTATCCGGACACCTGACTTAAAATGCCTTAAGTTCGTGACGCCCTCCAATACCCTAATTCGATATGGTGTTAGCCCACCATTAGCCTTGATGACAGCTTCATCCTCCGCAGACATACTTTCAATCAGGAGCTGGAAGGTATCTTGGGGAAGGACAGCCCATTCTTCATGGAGTGCTCCACTGAGGAAAGATATCTTTGTCGGTCGGTGAGGTCTCCCACGAAGTCAGCATTCCAAACCATCCCAGAGGTGTTCTATAGGATTCGGATCAGGACTCTGTGCAGGCCAGACCATTTCAAGGACGTTATTGTCGTGTAACCACTCCGCCAAAGGCCGTAAATTATGAACAGGTGCTTTTGGGCGCTGATGACCTCGATGTTGAGCGCCCATAAACCCCAACACACACACACACACACACAGGTGCTTGATCGTGTTGAAAGATGCAGCATACATCCCCAGATTGATCTTCAACTGTGGGAAGCAAGAATGTGATTAAAACAAAGTTGTAGTTCTGTGCTGTGATTCGTCACTCCACACAACGTTTTTTTCATTGTTCAATCGCCCAGTGTTTACGCTTGATACACCATGCTAGGCGCCGTTTGGCATTTAGCGACGTGATGTGTGGCTTATAAGCAGCCGCGCGATCATGAAATCCAAGTTTTCTCACCTGCCCCCTGACTGTAATAGCACTTGCAGTGTCTCCTGATGCAGTTTGGAGTTCCTGTATGACGATCTGGATAGATGTCTGCCTATTACGCATTACGACCCTCTTCAACAGTCGGCAGTCTGTGTCAGTCAACAGACGAGGTCGGCCTGTACGCTGTTGTACTGTACGTGTCCCTTCACGTTTCCACTTCTCTGTGACATCGGGAACAGTGAACCTAGAGCTGTTTAGGACTGTGGACATCTCACGTACAGACGTATGACACAAGTGACACCAAACGACCGACCACGTTCGAAGTCCTTGAGTTCCTCGGAGAGCCCTATTCTGCTATCTCAAGACGTCTGATGACTACTGAGGTGGCTGATATGGTGTACCTGGCAGTAGGTGGTAGCACAATAAACTTAATATGAAAAACGTATGTTTTTGTGGGATGTCTGGATACTTCTGATCACATAGTGTAGCTCGCTCGCTCAACTCAGCAGACGAAATACGTTTCTAATCGTTTTAATTCGCAACTGAGTGCTTGCGTACTACCGAACATTGCATATTCTACTGAAATCTGCTTTTATTGAGTCTTGCTGGTTACTAGTACTAAAAAAAAAAATACACAACTGCGCAGCAGCCGTAATTTAAGATTTATGCTCTGCATAAATAGTGTAACAGGTCGTTTATGGCATTTAGTCTCTACTGTTCAACAGTCATCAATTCATACAAGATGTAGTGCTTCATCCAACCGATAAAAGTTTATTGCACCTAGCAAAACCGTAACAAATTATTAGTGGTCATATGAAGTTTCGATCGTTATAGGGCTAATAAACAATAAGGCTCCATAATAGTGGAATTCCAGCAGCAGGTGCAGTTCTCATTTGTACGTAAACACGCAGTTACGAGATAACAGGTGCAGAAGCGTAATTTGTCTCCTGAACTGAGCGAGTGAGGGAGCGACTCAGGCCTACTTTCGTAACGTACACACCGTGGCTTGTCTTTCTCGTACGCCTCGCATTCTTAAGTCAGGATGTCACGTGCCCGCAACGAAAGTCACGATGGGCAGTAGTCATAATGTAGTCATAATGTTTTAGCTTATCAGTGCATATGTTTCCGTGAGAGCTCTGATTTCCCTTGCTTCATTATGATAATCGCTCCTCCCTAATTAGGTCGGCGTCAACAAAATACTTCGTCATCCAGAGGAGATAGCTGGTGATTGATGTTCCATGAGAAGAGCCCGCCGCAACGTGGAACGCTTTTGTTTTAATTATGTACACCCCAAATCCTGTATCATGTCCGTGACACCCTCTCCCCTATCCGTCGATAGTACAAACTATTGTTTCCCCAAGACATCCCACATCTTCTCGATGGGATTTAGGTTGAGCCAACGGACAGGAAGTCTATTCGACACATATCCACTCGTTCCAAGAGCTCCTCTACTTTCGCAAGTCAGTGCAGTTGTGCACTGTCCCACATAAAAAGACCGGGCAAGTGTGAGGAGGACTCGTGCACTGAGCGTTCCGTACGAACCTCGTTATATATAGAGATATTGATATTATAATAATAATTTCGTGTGGCTCATTGACCTGATTCTGGCGCAAGTCTTTTTAGTGGACGCCACTAAGGCGGCTTCCATGTTCAAATGGTTCAAATGGCTCTGAGCACTATAGGACTCAACTGCTGTGGTCATCAGTCCCCTAGAACTTAGAACTACTTAAACCTAACTAACCTAAGGACATCACACACATCCATGCCCGAGGCAGGGTTCGAACCTGCAACCGTAGCGGTCGCGCGGTTCCACACTGTAGCGCCTAGATCCGCTTGGTCACTCTGGCCGGCGCTTGCATGTTCCTAACCTTCGCCAGTTACACAAGAAGTAAAAGAGCACCTACAGTAAACTTGGAATCTGAACTACGCTGATCGTAACCTCTCGGTTTACAGGCAATTTAAGAAATAAGAGATGACCTATAGTTTGACTCGGGGTATGAACCGCTGTTGATCGCGACCTCTCAGTTTCAAAAAAATGTTTCAAATGGCTCTGAGCACTATGGGGGTTAACTTCTGAGGTCATCAGTCTCCTAGAACTTAGAACTACTTAAACCTATCTAAGGACATCACACATACTCATGCTCGAGACAGGATTCGAACCTCTCGGTTTACAGGCACGAGATTTTCTATTGGACCATTATGCACGACGAGTGTAAAGATATTTCATCTATTAATTTTGATGAACGAGTCTGCGAGTATCAATACATGTGACATGTATGTTTTGACTGCATTGACTTGACGCTTATATTATTTACACCGCCAAGCGGAGGTAGGTCTTAGAGTCTGACATAATTTTCAGCTTGATACTTCTACCTGCTCCTGAGAAAAATTGGTCTTCACATCATAAGGACATAAGGATATAAGGACAACAGTCAGTCTATAAGGGTTCCGTTTTTACCGATATAGGTACGGAATCCTAAAAATGAAGTCAGGGACTAATGTACCTGTTAAAGACGTACGTGGGGAAGGAGTACAATGATCCACCAACGTTGACCGGGCAGTGTATCACTTCAAAAATTTTGGATGTCAGTACGGCCATGCAACACTATGCCTCCTTACAACGTAGCACCTGGACCATCAAAAGTGCATGGTCGACAATGTTCCTAGGGTCAATAAGTCTTCCTACCTCTCTCCATATGGGGGTATGTTATGCATACAGGAACATTGTCGAACATGATCGTTTTGGTGGTCGATGTATTGTGGTGTGGAGAGGCATGATGTTGAATGATTGTACTGACCTACAAATCTTTGATCACGGTACACTCACCGGTCAACGCTGACGTGAAACTTTCCTCCTTCTCCATGTGTGTCTTTTCAGAAACGCATGCGGCCCTAGCTCCATTTTGATTTAACACAGTGCGCGACCGTACCGAACAGCGCTTATGAACGAGCTCAAGAAATGAGTGGGTTGTCTGCGGATTGACTAGCCTGCCCGTTCCGTCGCCTTCAATCCCTTCGAGCAGGCGTATGATGCGTTGGGGAGACGTGTTGCAGCAGCAAGTCCACATGCACCAACGACCATTCTGCCGTTGTAACGGCACAGGTGGATGAATGGGAAGCCTTACAGCAGTAACACTCTGTCAGTGCGTGGCCAGCATGGGAGCACGTAGGGGAGCTTCCACTGCCGTCCTTGGTTATCATACACCGTATTAAGTACAGTCTTCTGTAATGCCCAGGGGACCATCATGAATGTGGAGAAATGTAGGGTCCCCCTGAATAGGTCAGGCGTGCACTACACGCCGGAAGCGGCTACAAGGGTAGCGGAGTACGTGTGGAGTGCACATGGGGGTTTTTTAGATTAGAGAATCCCCTCCCTAGGCCCGACAAGACGCCTCCTGATACGCGGCAAGGTAGGAGTAGGCAAAATGCAACAGGGAATAACAATATTAATGTGCTAATAGTAAACTGCAGGAGCGTCTACAGAAAAGTCCCAGAACTGCTCTCATTAATAAACGGTCACAACGCTCATGTAGTACTAGGGACAGAAAGTTGGCTGAAACCAGACGTAAATAGTAATGAAATCCTAAACTCAGATTGGAATGTATACCGCAGAGACAGGCTGGACAGTGAAGGGGGAGGCGTGTTTATAGCGATAAGAAGTGCAATAGTATCGAAGGAAATTGATGGAGATCCGAAATGTGAAATGATTTTGGTGAAGGTCACGGTTAAAGCAGGCTCAGACATGGTAATTGGATGTCTCTATAGGCCTCCTGGCTCAGCAGCTGTTGTGGCTGAGCACCTGAAGGATAATTTGGAAAATATTTCGAGTAGATTTCCCCACCATGTTCTAGTTCTGGGTGGAGATTTTAATTTGCCGTATATAGACTGGGAGACTCAGACGTTCATAACGGGTGGCAGGGACAAAGAATCCAGTGAAATTTTTTTAAGTGCTTTATCTGAAAACTACCTTGAGCAGTTAAACAGAGAACCGACTCGTGGCGATAACATATTAGACCTTCTGGTGACAAACAGACCCGAACTATTTGAAAAAGTTAACGCAGAAAAGGGAATCAGCGATCATAAAGCGGTTACGGCATCGATGATTTCAGCCGTAAATAGGAATATTAAAAAGGGTAGGAAGATTTTTCTGTTTAGAAAAAGTGACAAAAAGCAGATTTCAGAGTACCTGTTGGCTTAACACAAAAGTTTTGTCTCAAGTACAGATGGTGTTGAGGATCAGTGGACAAAGTTCAAAACCGTCGTACATAATGCGTTAGATGAGTATGTGCCAAGTAAGATCGTAAGAGATGGAAAAGAGCCACCGTGGTACAACAACCTAGTTAGAAAACTGCTGCGGAAGCAAAGGGAACTTCACAGCAAACTTAAACATAGCCAAAGCCTTGCAGACAAACAAAAATTACGCGAAGCGAAATGTAGTGTGAGGAGGGCTATGCGATAGGCGTTCAATGAATTCGAAAGTAAAGTTCTATGTACTGACTTGGCAGAAAATCCTAAGAAATTTTGGTCTTATGTCAAAGCGGTAGGTGAATCAAAACAAAATGTCCAGACACTCTGGGACCAAAATGGTAATGAAACAGAGGATGACAGACTAAAGGCCGAAATACTAAATGTCTTTTTCCAAAGTTGTTTCACAGAGGAAGATTGCACTGTAGTTCCTTCTCTAGATTGCCGCACAGATGACAAAATGGTAGTTATCGAAATAGACGACAGAGGGATAGAGAAACAATTAAAATCGCTCAAAAGAGGAAAGGCCTCTGGACCTGATGGGATACCAGTTCAATTTTACACAGAGTACGCGAAGGAACTTGCTCCCCTTCTTGCAGCGGTGTACCGCAGGTCTCTAGAAGAACGTAGCTTTCCAAAGGATTGGAAAAGGGCACAGGTCATCCCCGTTTTCAAGAAGGGACGTCGAGCAGATGTGCAGAACTATAGACCTACACTCCTGGAAATTGAAATAAGAACACCGTGAATTCATTGTCCCAGGAAGGGGAAACTTTATTGACACATTCCTGGGGTCAGATACATCACATGATCACACTGACTGAACCACAGGCACATAGACACAGGCAACAGAGCATGTACCATGTCGGCACTAGTACAGTGTATATCCACCTTTCGCAGCAATGCAGGCTGCTATTCTCCCATGGAGACGATCGTAGAGATGCTGGATGTAGTCCTGTGGAACGGCTTGCCATGCCATTTCCACCTGGCGCCTCAGTTGGACCAGCGTTCGTGCTGGACGTGCAGACCGCGTGAGACGACGCTTCATCCGGTCCCAAACATGCTCAATGGGGGACAGAACCGGAGATCTTGCTGGCCAGGGTAGTTGACTTACACCTTCTAGAGCACGTTGGGTGGCACGGGATACGTGCGGACGTGCATTGTCCTGTTGGAACAGCAAGTTCCCTTGCCAGTCTAGGAATGGTAGAACGATGGGTTCGATGACGGTTTGGATGTACCGTGCACTATTCAGTGTCCCCTCGACGATCACCAGTGGTGTACGGCCAGTGTAGGAGATCGCTCCCCACACCATGATGCCGGGTGTTGGCCCTGTGTGCCTCGGTCGTATGCAGTCCTGATTGTGGCGCTCACCTGCACGGCGCCAAACACGCATACGACCATCATTGGCACCAAGGCAGAAGCGACTCTCATCGCTGAAGACGACACGTCTCCATTCGTCCCTCCATTCACGCCTGTCGCGACACCACTGGAGGCGGGCTGCACGATGTTGGGGCGTGAGCGGAAGACGGCGTAACGGTGTGCGGGACCGTAGCCCAGCTTCATGGAGACGGTTGCGAATGGTCCTCGCCGATACCCCAGGAGCAACAGTGTCCCTAATTTGCTGTGAAGTGGCGGTGCGGTCCCCTACGGCACTGCGTAGGATCCTACGGTCTTGGCGTGCATCCGTGCGTCGCTGCGGTCCGGTCCCAGGTCGACGGGCACGTGCACCTTCCGCCGACCACTGGCGACAACATCGATGTACTGTGGAGACCTCACGCCCCACGTGTTGAGCAATTCGGCGGTACGTCCACCCGGCCTCCCGCATGCCCACTATACGCCCTCGCTCAAAGTCCGTCAACTGCACATACGGTTCACGTCCACGCTGTCGCGGCATGCTACCAGTGTTAAAGACTGCGATGGAGCTCCGTATGCCACGGCAAACTGGCTGACACTGACGGCGGCGGTGCACAAATGCTGCGCAGCTAGCGCCATTCGACGGCCAACACCGCGGTTCCTGTTGTGTCCGCTGTGCCGTGCGTGTGATCATTGCTTGTACAGCCCTCTCGCAGTGTCCGGAGCAAGTATGGTGGGTCTGACACACCGGTGTCAATGTGTTCTTTTTTCCATTTCCAGGAGTGTATATCTCTATCGTCGATCAGTTGTAGAATTTTGGAACACGTATTGTGTTCGAGTATAATGACTTTTCTGGAGACTAGAAATCTAGTCTGTAGGAATCAGCATGGGTTTCGAAAAGGACGGTCATGTCCTTTACTAACTTCTTCTTCTTTTCTTCTTCTTCTTCTTTGGATTTTCCCACTCCCCCCTGAGCTGACTCAAGTACGCTATGTGTCTGCGTCTAGAATATATGTCATATTCAAATGGTAGAACTATTTCTAATTGCTTGCCCTGTGTGTGTATCTGAACCGGTACGAGGGTTTCATCCCAGTACTCACCCAAGTGCATGTGTGAAGCTTCCTACAAACTGCTATCAGGCTCGTCGGCTCACCAGCCCTCGCTGTTAGTCAACGAATCATATTACATTCGAGGCAGGCTCGCCTCGCCGCATCAAAGGAAACGACGCGTTAAAGCGCTGGGCTATCCGGATGGATCTGTCTGGCCCCTCCAAACGTAACGCCGACATGCATTTAAGGCTCGCGGACCATTTAAGCAAAGGCTCACTACAACTACGCCACAAGTATGGTTGCCCGCTGTCGTCAGCGTTGCAAGCCATCGCCATCGAACACCTCCATCGTAAGTTTCTCCGTAGTCGGATAGGATTTACATTCCATCGAGCCAAAACTGCTGTTCAGGCGTGTGATTATAATTTTAGTCTTGCTTTCCATGAAGATAACGAATCAATTATATAGATGTGTAGCGTCTGTTGCTTCGGACATGTCCGTAAAAACAGAGGCAATACAGTCATATAAATGATTTGCCTCTATGGGCAATGAGTCCACAACCTTCACTGCGGATGCACATTCACGTTTGTAGTCCAACTGAAATCTAGAATTAGAGAGCATGGAGGGCATGGGCAGGAACTGTGTATAGGTGGTGGTAGGCGGGAATGTGGGTCTGCTGGGGAGCGAGCCGGGAAATTCCACGCATTTGCGATAAACACTGTGTCCAGATGGGGCACTGGTTAACGTAACTGCCTAGTAAGCAGAAGATACCGGGTTCGAGTCCCGGTTTGACACACATTTTCATTCGTCGCCACTGATTCTGCGTAAAGCTCCAGTGCAGCTGATGTTATTAGTTTCTTCTCTATCCTTTCGTTATCGCGGGTTCGACTCATGGTCAGACACACATTTTTAGTCGTCGATTCTACACAATGTCCCAGGGCATCTAATATCATTAGTTCCATCCTTGTCCTCTCCTTCCTCCCCCTCCCCCCACCACCAATTTACATAATACATATCACAGCTGTGGATTCCGCGCGATGTCTGTTCTTCCAGACATGTCCAAAAGAACATATGCCACCCATTCATGTAAGTGATTCACCACGATGGCCAATTCATCCACAACCTTCAGCGGGAATCTAAAATTAGCGAGCATTGAAGACACGGACGGGGTTGTGAATAGGATCGCACTAGGTATGAACCTGAGTGGGCAGTAAAATCTATGTGAAGGTAATTCAGTGGTTAACGCAACAACCTGGTAAGCAGAAGATTCTGGGTTAGAGTCCTGGTTCAGTACACTTTTTCATTCGTCGCCGCTGATTCCGCATAAAGTCCCAGTGCACCTGATATCATTAGTTCCTTACGTTCCCTTTCCTTTCTCCCACGTCCACCTAAAGTTTACATAAAAAGGAAGTTAATATTGCTATTCATCAATTTCTGAGCCTTATTGAAAGTTCTCTAGTCATCGGTAAGTTAGATTAAAATAAACTGAGAAATTTGTACCGAACAGACAAATAAATGGAGGAGAGAGCAAGTTAAAAAAGTAAGTGGTACAATGAGCCATTACAATGTATTGCAGAAAAGTGCAGAATATTTTGACAGCTTTTAGTACCCACCATGAGAAGAAAAAAAGAGTCCAGTAAACATGGGCTCCAAAATGCATACCTTAAGAACTACGAACATTTGTTCATTTTCGCTACTGTGAAGCGCATCTTTTCCATTGAACAAGTGCTCATAGCTCATAAGGTATGCATTTTACAGCTCATGTTTACTGGCCTTTTTTATCACCCCTTTTCTCAACCAACCTCAACTGCAAGGATACTTGGGAGTGTTACTGCCACAGCATGTTTTTCCAAGTTGCAAGTGATACACGAGCGTAATTTGGTAGGAGTTGCTTCAGGCACTGCAGAGCTGCACCTACAAATCGGTCGACTTACCGCACGCTTTTTCTGCTCCTCATTGTGCCTGTAAATATCTAAGAAGCACAGCCATTATGCAAGAACCCTAATTCGACGAACCGTACTCTGTGTCACGCTTCTCTGTCACGTCGTTCTCGCACTCACTCCTCCCGTCGCATATACCGGGTGGTTATCGATAAAGTGCAGCTACTCACAGACGTGCGGGATAGACTGTAATTATCGTATGGCAGTAAACCTCGGTAGAGAATCTAATTCGTTACTGCGGAGTCAATTTATGCTGGAAAAAATTAGGTCCAAATTCAGATGCCAGGTGCAAATCTGGCGCTGCGAATGCAAGACAGACGTACAGAAATGTCTGTATGTAAAGGATAACGAAAACAATGTGGGCAGAGAAGGTAAAACAAATGAGAAAGTTATTACGATAATTTTGTTATTAACTTTTGCTTATTCATCTCCTGAGTGTGAGCACCAGAGACGTCGACAAGGTGTTTCATCGGTAAAACGACGTCATCAACAGTTGCTCACAATAGTTCTTGGGGAATCTGAGCTAACTTTTCCTGTGTACTAGCCTTCAGATCAGATAGAGGTTGAACATGTCCTCGGCAAATGCGTTCATTTAGATAACCCCAGAGCCAAAAGTCACATGGATGGAAAGCTGGTGATCTTGCATGGCATGTATCTGGAAAATATCTGGAGGTAAGACGTTCTTGTAAGGTTGCATCTAGCAGATCTTTCACTCTGCGAGCGACATGAGGTGTTTCCCCATCTTGAATGAAAACAGTGGTTTCCAAACAACTGTGCTCTTCGAAAGCAGGTATCAGATGCAATACAAGGAGATCTTGATAACGTGCAGACGTCACGCTACACCTGACAGGCCCTCTGGGTGTATTCTCTTCAAAGAAGAATGGGTCAATTAGAAATGTGCTCTCCTAGCACAAAACGTGGTTTCACTGTATCCCAGATGTAGCAGTTGTGTGTACTCGCTGTACCCTGTAGTGTAAAATGTGCCTCGTTACTCCATAGACTATTACCAAGCCATACGTCATCAACTTCCATCCGAGTTAGAAACCGAAGAGCAAATTCAGAACGTTGCTTTGGATAATGAGGTTTCAGTTGCTGCATTGTCTGGATCGTGTACGGGTACTAGTGAAAAACAAACCACAAAGCTTTCCGTACTTTTGAACAAGGGATGGACAGTTCTCTTGACATGGCCAGTGACACTTCCTGGGGCACGGGCTGCACGATCAGTTACAGAAACAGCAACTTCGTCAATAACTTCCACCGGCATAGGACGTTTCCCTTTTCCATATGCCATACCAAGCTTACCCCTGTTTTCGGATTTCATTATAACATTCTTTAAACTATTTAATGGCATCGGGCGTGTCCTGAGATCCGATGATACCTCAGAGTGCAGGACTGTAACTGCTGCCGTTTACATACAACATTTTCACTAACAGCGCACGCTCTCTCTTCTCGTAAGCCATACTACTCACTCACGTTATGGCTTGTCAAGTGACAAGTTGGATGTAAGACAAAGAGCATACGGCACCAGATTTGCACCTGGTAGCCACAACTGGAAATTATTTATTTTCAGGCGACAGTCGGTTCTGCACTAACGCATTAGCAAATCTACCAAGTTTCACTGCCGTAAGAGGGTGACAGCCAACACTGGACCTCCATGAGTAGCTGCACTTTAATTATAGCTACCCGGTAGGTGGTTCTTACCCTAAAAGTGTTACATTGGCATACACTTCTGAGCTATATGTAAATTTTCAGGTCTCTAGCTGAAGGGGAAGCAAGTTTATAATAAATTGCAAAATTTGTGTTGAACAGGCCGACAGACAAGAAAGAGACGTTGTGAAATGTGAGGGTTCTTTCCGTGATTGTTAGACCAGGAGCACCTACACTTAAGAAGTCCCATCACTCATACAGATTTATTTCAGCATACCGATGCCAAGAGTAAGAAGGGGTGGGAAGAGTTGAAAATGTTTCCTTTTTTCATAATTCACCCCGTCGCTAACTTGGGACGTTTGAACTTTCCACTGAGGGGTGGAGATATTTAACATTTTGTCGGCGTTCTCGAGCAACGCCAACGAAGATAATAATTTTCCATTTCACAAAATTTGGCAGAAAAGTGAGACATTTTAACGTAAATGATTCAGGGGATGAAAAATGTATACATCATGCAAGAGAAGTAGATTGCAGGATTTCATGAAGAATCATTATTATTTCAAAAACTCGTAACTGGTAAACCATTATAGAGAGAGTATAGTGGTTTGTTGTAAAATGTTTAGCTGCTTTCAAGCCTTTTTTTCTGTTATCCAAGAATTTCACTCTGTGCCCCCAGTCGTCACTCGTAGAACAATAAGGCTGTATCCGAGTTCTTCCCATGTACAGGTAAACATTACACCATCAACAGTTCTGGTTGCTTCATTGATTCATATATGAAGGGTAGCAATGCCGTTGCCTTGTGTTGTGTACACGCTATCGTCGATGTAGCCCCACAAAACTAAGTTTAATGGGGTGATATCGGTAGAACTCTGTGGCCATGCTATAGTACAATGTAACCGGCACGGTAGGTCAGTGTGTGCGGTCAGAGGATTACCTATCCTCTGTAATAAAAGAAACTCAGTGAACAAATCAACGAAGAACCTGAACGGGTGTCATCGCACGTCCGCCCCGAACAAGCTCAACAAAGGATATAGAACAAAATGAGATCAACTAAAAAAAACGATAGTGAATCTGCCACGTAAGCAGGAGATCCCGGGGGGGGGGGGGGGGGGGGTAAACATTTTCATCTGTCCCCGTTGATATATATCAACGCCTGTCAGCAGCTGAAGGTATTAATATAATTCTCATTTCGTTCTAGACGGCTGCAGGTCATGAATGGTGTCTGTTCTTTCGGACATGTCCGAAAGAGCAGACACCATATACATATAAGTATATAGTTCTGGCAATACCGGCCATGACCTTCTTCTGTGCGGATGCACACATACTCCCCGAACTCTTACGGGACTTGGTAAGAATGTCTTCCACGAGTAATGAGTGTGTTCTACATCTACATTTATACTCTGCAAATCACCCAACGGTGTGTGGCGGGGTTGGGATGGGACACTGCGAATGTAGTGAGTGGACATACAAGTTGAGAATGTCGGTCTCGCGGGAGGCGTGTGCGAGATAATCCCTGCACTCGCAGTATCCTCTTTGCCCTCGGTGGCTTACATGAATAGATCGTCTGCCATGTAAGCAAGAGATCCCGGGTTCGAGTCCCGGTCGGGACACACATTTTCACCTGTCACAGTTGATATATATCAACGCCTGTCAGCAGATGAAGTTATTAATATAATTCTATTCTCGTTCTAGACGGCTGCAGGTCATCACTGCTGTCCGTTATTTCGGACATGTCCGACATGTCCGAAAGAACAGACACCATATCCATATAAGTCCTCTTAAATGTCTTAAGCACTGTCTGTCTCTTTAAAGTTTATGAAGGACAACATTGTGGTTGTTTCGCTGGTGGCCTTCTCACATACTGACATTGAAAACTCTGCAGTTCCGTTGTCACAGATTCGTTTTCTGCGTGCCAGATGTGCATTCTAGTCTGTCACCATTCGGATTCACCCCAAGTCAAATGAATAACAAACGACAAATTAAAAATCTTTGAGAGTTGATCAAATTTTTACACCAAACAATGATTGTCTGTATTTAATAGCTTCCTAGTCTAGACTTTTGAAATAATAGTAGGACTTTGTGTTCACATTGCAAAATTAGCCTGTGGTAGGTTCGAGCAGTACTTCTGTTGTAACAAATGTCTCCCACTCTCTTGCTAATGTCGGAAAACAATTACATTTATCCATACGTATTTCAAATACACAGTCGTCCTATAGAATCATTTCGAAAATTTGTATGCTACCCTGTCCAAATTGAGCCAGCAGCGGGTAGTTTGTGAAGGCAATTCTTTTCTGATGAAGAGACTATTAAAACCTACGATAACTGAATAATCAATCTCACAGCCCACCTCATTTATTACTCTTTTAGTTGCTCTGGCAGTGGGACCGAAGATACGCCAGCAGTCGGTTTAGCTGACAGCCGATTGTGGTTTTGGGCGCATCGGCAGTGGGGTGCTAGTAGACCACAACGAAGCTGGGCAGCCCAAAATATTTAATGAGCTGCATACATGCACAAGCACCCGTGCAAAATTCACCAACTCCATTAATAATTAACAGCGTACATATCTTTTTTGTCGTATCTGAACCTTTTTCCCACTGCAGAACAGTGAGAGCTTGATCCTGACATGCATAGGGAAACCAAACACTGGCAGAAACACGCATCCATTTAACAACCCAAAGTGTTGCTTTCCGGAAACTCCAGATTTGGTCTTTAAATGGTTTATCTTAATAATTTCACAACACCACCACGTAAAGAATTCCGAACGGAATTTAAAACTCAAAACCGAGAACACAACTAAAATTTTGAATGAGTGGATTGCTTATGTATTCATTTATTTACGTTGATGTACTGCAAACTATTCAGGTTATAATGGCTAATACATGCTGCATATTCTAACACGAAGAAAGAGTTTTCAATAAAATATGTTAATATACTGCTGGGTGTTACTTGTCTCACGAACGCGAGTTTGTAACCCTAGCTTCTCCGTAATAAACTTTAAGTGTCTCGGGCCACAGTACTAAATATTTTTAATTTCATTTTTTCAAAAATTTAGGATATCGTACACACCACATTATACGTAATTAGTAATTACCAAACATGAATATTTTATCATATTGTCGACTGTTTCACAGAAGTGTTAAAACTTATTTATTAACTACTTGACTGTTGTACAGCGAGGAGTACACCGACTTCAGGGCCCAGCAATGAAGTGGTCAAGCAATTTTCTCGGAATTTTTTCCAGATTTTCCACAATGTACAGCTCTGAATTGTGCCGATATAATTTACTACAATCAAGCAATAAAGATTATGGATATTACAAAGGAGAGTGCTTCATGTCGGAGAAGTAAAACAAGTATATGTTGAGACGCCATGCCTTACAAGAAACCCTCGAGTGCAAGGTCGCAAAAGGCCAATAATGTTCACGGCATTCGACGCGCCACATATTATCTACCATGGAACCACAATATTGGCGGATAATGGCAACAGGGGACGGGACTGAAGGTATCCAGTGGTGAGCACAGCATGAGGCTACGTAGCGTAGTTGAACATTTTAGTCGACTAGTAACTCACAACAGTGCTACAGTTGATAGAAAATTAAACAATGACAACGATAAACAAAGCAAACGTTGCATTACATCTACAACGACAGTTGCCGAAGTTGACATTTCGTCAGAAAGGAACCCAAGGAATTTCGCAGAGTGAGAAAGATGTAGCAGATGAAATATTAGTTTTACTCCAAGGTGAGTCAGCGGAAAGTGTGGTGTCGCAGATGTACGACTGTGCGGACAATGGACATTATGGAGTACAATAAAGGCGATGCGTGCTTAACAAGTCAAAGTGATATTCCAACAGGTGTCAAGCCATGTAGTTCATTAGCCTTGCCGGACAGGGAACCACAAGTACCGTCTCCAGTGCAACATATGGTAATCATTGTCCACGTAGCGGGTGCTAAACACAATTACGTAAATGGAAGATCATCCACAGAAAAGCAAAAAAAAATTGTGAACTTTAGAATAAGTCCACAGCAGTATGACCTCGTAGTGCATAAGAAGAACTACGGATATTCAAGGGAGGACAAGGCGCACTTTCTACAGTAACTGGTGTCTGCACGTTTCAAAGATGGTCGATACAATTTACAGGATGTGCATGACAGTGACCTACGTTATGCAAATCAAACAGCATGCGACATAGATTACAGTGATTTCAAGGAAAGCTGTGGATGGTTGCATAACTTTAAACAGTGCTACAGAGTTGGAAGGTGTAAGATAACGAAATTAGAAACAAAACGTCAAGTTGACGATGCACAGAAAACTGGGGAATCTGCCGGAATACTTGTAGATGAGATAAATTAACTTATGCCATTGTTCAGTAAGGAACATTTTGTCAACAGCGACCAATCGGGATTTGAAGATGAAATGCATATGGAAGGAACCCTGGAAATTAGAGGTACCAAGAGAATTGTATAAACTTCAACTAACATCAATGTCTTAACGAATTCGTATACAATCTTGCTGAATGTTAATCTGGATGGTAAACAGGGTGGGTAGTTATTTATTGTACTGTGAGAAGTTGGCAGTGCTTTGCCACCTACGATACCTTCTCGTGTGCGTGATCATGGAAGGGCAGAAGGGAATATTTACGTCACAGGAAGCTAGGCTGGGAAAATAGACGTACGAAATCTGCGAATATCGTATGAACACTGTTTTTGGCAAATAGCTGGTAGAAATAATTAGCTTTTGCTTGATTCCTGGGCAGCGTATAAAAATAATACTCTTTTAGAGCCGGCCGCAGTGGCCGAGTGGTTCCAGGCGCTACAGTCTGGAACCGTGCGACCGCTACGGTCGCAGGTTCGAATTCTGCCTCGGGCTTGGATGTGTATGATGTCCTTAGGTTAGTTAGGTTTAAGTAGTTCTAAGTTCTAGGGGACTGATGACCTCAGAAGTTAAGTCCCATAGTGCTAAGAGCCATTTGAACCATTTTGAACTCTTTTGGAGTAAACTTTCGCTCCTGAAAAGTATGACACTTGACAAACTAAGCCTCTGTATTCTTGTTTTTTCCTTGCCTACAAACATATTATCGCAACTGCGCCAAACAGGATAGCCAGATTCACGATCGGCTCCAAGACAGACTGTTTTGCACTCGGTTGGACGACCTCAGATCCATCCGTCACATTACCCTGTTACACCCATATGACTCTACATGCATTCTTTAAGAGTGGATACCTAGCTAAATGTCCAGCACGGTTTGTAGCTCCCAAGTCGTTCGCCTTCGATGTTGATGGTCTGAACCTTTGTCATCACTGTGGCGTGCCATTTTTCATTCTGTGTTTACGGTACACGTTAATGGATTGTCTTAAACATTTCTTGAATATCGACGATATCCATTTTGTGAAGTATAATACGTACCTCCCAAAGGAGGTCGATCTCTGTATATCCCGTACACTCATTTTCTGTCGCCCTCCTGTTACACATGTTGAGTCATTAGCAGTTAATTTTTTACCTGTCGTAATTTTTTACACATTACTTTCAAACGGGCCTTACTAAACATTGAACCTGCGACCTCGTACTCAAAGCGTTCCGTTTTAGACAAATGCCCACTGTCGTATTTAAGTGTCTATTAATAATGGAACTATACCACTCCCGGTAAAATTATTTATGGCCATTGCGTAGAAAAACCGCCGCTGCAACCACTCTACTCTCCCCCCTCCTCTCGTCCCCACCACCATCCACTTAAATTTTCAATTTTTGACCCAACATGGTTGCTGTGTATTTCTCAACGTCAGCCTTATCTTAATTAGTATAATTTATTAGTCAATATGGCCAGTGAACTATGTCATTACAATTAAACATAGCTGCGTAAGATGATTCCCACACTATGACATCACTGTGCACATAATGCAGATTAAAAACGGCAGGAAATTACGAAAATCACTTACTCTTACCTTAAAATGCTAGGAAGCCCTCTAGTAATTTTCAGAAGTATAGCTCGCTGGTGCAGCTTGTATGGCTGTCAGTTAACTGCCACTGCCCTGGGTAGTAGGATAGGAACGGGATAGGTGTACACTTGAATTTTATTTCTTGAAACACAGCCATCTGCACCAGTTCGCTAGCATAGCACGCAAAACGCCGTGCAGTATCCCCCACTCATCTGTCCGCTGTGGCCACCGTCTAATACCCCATCCCCATACAACGAGCGAGGATACACCAGACTCCTCTGGCAGAGAACAGCCATTCTTAGGTCCATTGGAAGAAGGATAAGATAATGTAATACATCCAAAAATGAAGTGGCTAACAAAATAGTTGCAGGACGGATTCCTGAGTTGTGCTCGTCAATCTCGGACAGTTATCAAATCATGGTAATGGAAGTGGTAGACAAGATCGTCTGAAGAGCGGCACACACAACTGTCTTGGGGATGATAAACAAACTCAAGTTGTAGCCACTACAACAGACGCGTTGTGCGTCAGTCACACGTTTACTGTTGACAAAAGTCCAAGAGAGTACATTACACGCAACCTATTACTTCCTCCACATACGTCTCAAAAATTTGTGCAATGAGATAATCTGAGAAATTGCAGCTAATAAGGGGGTTTAACAACAATGATTCTTTCCTTGCACCATTCACGAATGGAAGAGACGCAGGGGTTAAATGATACAGGTAGCAGAAGTCTCGTCTTTGAAACGAAAATGTCAGTAATATGGTTGTCTATAAAATAACTTTTACCTACTGCCGATGAGGATCCTATATGACACACCATTAGCCTAGAAGAAGATGAGCAAACCTGGTGTAGAGGATTTGTTGCACCTTCCTTGTGTTGTGGCAATAAAATGCAGTCTTTGGGTGAACCTTTCACGCAGCCTAAATACTGTTGCAGATGCTAATCATGATATTTTGCCCCATTTCTGTGTATGTATGAATGTTAGGTAGAGCACAAACCCACTAATCATGGCATAGTTATTGCTAATTTACTATGCAGTGCACTATTAGTGAGAGGAAACAGTCTTAACCGAACAGAGGGGATCTTTGTTATGCATACTGCCAAGTGACTTAATCAGCCCTTAGTTGCGTCCTGAAGACTCTAACAAGCAAAAATTCATTCCATCTTAAGAACAAAATTTAAGTAAAGGGTTTGTTTATAAAGTCGCTTACCTTCTACTAGAAATCATAATTTATTTTAAAATACAGTGTACATTTCAACCAGAAGACACACCAACATGAATGTACACCAACAGATTTACAGTAAGTTTTGATCAGATAGACTTTTTAGAATGTGGATCACAGGATCTACTACAAGCAACTAGGAGGATAGCAAGTTTACGCAAGTTTGCTGAAAGAGCACTTGGGAAAAAAATTAACAATGCTTGTATTAAACATCTGAGGAAGAAAACATGTGGACTGTGCGGCTGGTCCCGGCGGAGGTTCGAGTCCTCCCTCGAGCATGGTTCATATATGGCTCTGAGCACTATGAGACAACATCTGAGGTCAACAGTCCCCTAGAACTTAGAAGTACTTAAACCTAACTAACCTAGGGACATCGGACACATCCGTGCCCGAGGCAGGATTCGAACGTGCGACCGTAGCAGTCACGCGGTTCCAGACTGAAGCGCCTAGAACCGATCGGCCACACCGGCCGGACCCTCAGGCATGGGTGTGTGTGTTTGTCCTTAGGATAATTTAGGTTAAGTAGTGTGTAAGCTTAGGGACTGATGACCTTAGTAGTTAAGTCCTATAAGATTTCACACACATTTGAACATTTGAAGAAAACATGCTGTACTCTTATAATACCTCTGTACTGTGCTGCCATCTGTGGGAGGATGTAGAGCGAAGTACAAGCTGTATCCATATGCATCTGAACCCGAATCGCGGGCTGGAGTTGTCATGCAGCTTTGTGCTTAATGTTTCTTCAGGTGCCAGACGGTAGTGCTCGTGAGGTGTTTATTGATATAATGCTCTCTCCAACGGTGGAATATTTTGGTTGCGTCCATGCTGCTCGCTGCAGGTGGATGGGCGCAGGGGCCTGGCTGCAGCTGATAGAAGAGTGAGGGACGTTACAGAGTGTGCTGTGTGTCCTGTGTGTCGACCAAAGAGAGTGGCAAGTGGCAACGTTTAAACAAATATGATGCAAGTGTATACCTCTCCCGTTCTCTTCCTTCTGCACACAGCTATGGAAATATTCTAGAACCATACAGGTTTTGCTACTGAAGTACACAGTTTTAAGCTTAGGTCAAGTGGTCTACTTTCAACAACTATGTAGCGTCAACCAGGCGGCTGCCCAGAATTTTAAACCTATGGTCAATGCATTCTGTTTAGTTTCCCATCATTTTACACTGGGCTATGTCCACTATTATGTCACAGTATCGGACCCATTTCAGGCATCCAAATCTGATTGTGATGTCATATTGTGTCGGTCATATCTGGTCATAAATTATGCTAATTAAAATAAGTCTATACTGAAAAACAATATCTTTTGACACCATTGAGTAAAAATTATAGCGAAAAAAATAAGGCTGACGCAAATATAGAAAAAGTCAATTCTGTAATAAATTAGATCTTGTGTAAATAATAACATCTACCCTCTAGCGAACACGATAACACCACAGTGTAACAAATTAGAGCCTAAAGAAGCAGAGGAAAACAGCCAAAGTAGCCAACTGCCAGAGAGGGTGGAGAGAGGAAGGGGAAGGGGAAAGGCTGACAAGTACAGTTTATTAACGTAAGCGTCATAAATCATTGTGGCAGGAATGGTACTGTTCAACTACTTTTGTGAGGCGAAATGTTTCATTACAGAAAAATATACCGACATCCATACCATCATCGACACTCACGAAGTACAGGAATAACTTGATTCCCCAAACGTAAAACGATGCTTATTTGAGAAACTTTCAATAAGGAATCAAATGACGACTTTACTATTGCACGGTTTATTACAACTAAACCTATAACGAATCATATTCGTGTCGGACTTTTGCTTATTTTGTATTAATTTTTGTTTTTGTGTCTATTAAGTAGTTGTGACAAATACGTTTAAGAGATGGTTTTGCTACTCACGTAATTCGCGATGATAAGACAAGAGATGTTGAAGTTTAGCTCTTATACTGTGTAATAAAGTCGTCATATTTTCTGCTGTAATCAGCGAGAACCGCGCCTCTATATATTTACTCTACCTGGATAAGTGAGCAATGACTTGTCCTAGGTGCCTCATGCGGCATCGTAGCATATCCAGGAGTGAGTGAACAGTGGAACTTCTTCGTTGAAAGCTGGACGCTATGCACAAATTGCACTATGGGAAACCAGCTGATACGCATTTGTGAAGCGATTTGCAGAGTCACTGCAACCACGTACATATGAGAGCATTTACCTTAAGCTGTAGTGCCGTCCTCTAGATGCCTTCAGTGTCCTCCACTTCACCCGATCACTGTACTATGAATGCAGAGGTAGATTTTAGACTCCTTTGCTTTACTATGATCCAGTCAAATGAAATG
Source organism: Schistocerca serialis cubense (assembly GCF_023864345.2). Lineage (NCBI taxonomy): Eukaryota > Metazoa > Arthropoda > Insecta > Orthoptera > Acrididae > Schistocerca > Schistocerca serialis. The sequence continues at coordinate 485,810,383 of NC_064640.1, read as the reverse complement.
CATGGGGCAGGAACTGGATGGTGATGTTTTACTCACTGCTTTGACATTTCTTGGCACAAATTAAGTATATTGTGTCATACTCTTAGTGTATCGACAATAATTCCGTACGTTATGCCCTGCGTCTGACCAGGAAGTCATAGCAGTCAACAATGACACCAAGGTGGTATATTGTTTCTTATACACCCCTACATGAAGTCAGTTTACGAATGGACCCCTTATGTTATTTGTTGTCAGATACATTAAGTGGATACAAAGTCAAGCATGCCTACTGTTTTTTTATCCGGTGTTTTAATCTGTTCATTGAAACGCCACATCAGCAATTTGATGACAGGTAAGGGAGGAATGTATGAAAAAGCAGCCATTTCTGTTTTGGGAATTATGACACTGTAAGTATTGCATATGTTAACATATATTGTTTCAAGAAAGCTTTCAACCTTTTGCAAGTTCGTTCTTGTGGATCTCCTGGCCACAAATATCTGTTTCATGGTATTGTTTCTTCAATTATTTGTGCTTATGTACTTTTTAGATCGTTAACTTTCGAAGATAGATTTATACAAATACAGAGTTTTAAAGAAAAATAACCTTGATTGATGTTACAATCGATACATCCACGTAATTTATAATTATTTTTGTTTGGGTTTAGTGATAACAGTGTGGGTACTTTCCTTTTAAGGTTATCTATCAAGTACACCTTCCTCAAAATAAAGTTTTCGGAGTTTACATCCAAAATATTACGAAAAATGTGGTTACGAAAGTCACTTACGAACATTAACAAAATTGTAACGCTACCTGGTCTTTTGTAAAAGTTCTAAATATCACAACCCGCATACGCAATCGTAATGCAAATATCCACTTCATAAGCGGGTGTTTCACATATCCATTCGCAATAACTGTCCCACTTTTCTTCTATGACAGGACCACTGCTCTCAATTCCGAACGTTCCATACTCTGCACCCTGTTTCAATATTACAAGATATTTGTATGGCGACATAACCGCGTTTCTAAGGCCTAAATTACCAACAAAAGGAGTAGAAACAAAGAGCCGTCACGTACGCATGTCTATAAAAATCCAATTGGAAATGGCGGAAATCCACAGATTTGTGCAGGAATGTCTTACGTTAGGACTGTTTGCGCAGATACTATTCGCAAATATGTAGCGTTCTGCCTTGGACACTATGTCTCAGTAACGAGATCGCCATAAGCTCTGGCAGTTATACTTTTTGAGTTAGTATGTGAAGAACATTGTGTAAACGAACGCACGTTTCTTGTTTTGTGCAGTTCATGAGAACTGATCTCATCAGCTCACAGCAACTCGTTAAAAATGTTGAAACGTTTTCACTTCTTGTCTCTACATATGTATCATCTCCTGTCATGGAATCTCATAATGTTTCAGAAACCTCAGAAGAGCCACAAAAGTTTTTTCAGGTTTGCATCATATTTTGATAAACGGCCTCTGCAAATTAAAATCTCCGCTGGATAAACTAATTTCTTCAGCTTCCTTGAGGATAGACGTTAAGAACGAGGAAGTCGGGTGAGAGTACAGGCCTTCACTGATGTAACCAAAGTCATGGTAATCTCTAGCCAGAGCATCTCAAGTGGAATGACTAAAATGCCTCTCTACGTGGCACACTCTTGCATATTAGGTTTCTACAGTCCTTACAGAGGAATTAGAACTGCTATAAATCTGTTTAGAATAATGATTTTTCTGAGGGCTTATAACCTACGGGGTATAAGAGCTTCATTTTCCAAAGCGTTTACCTAACAATCTCATACCTCCTGATCCGACCACGTACAATTGTAGCCGCTCGCCAGTAAGTTCCTCCCATAATATCCTTTGCTCTGAAGTGAGGAACTTTCAGATGTAACTGCCCAGCTAATAACAGATTTCAGCTCTTTTAAGATGCCTGCACATACTCATCCTCCAACACATTTGAGAATTCTGTTGTTGTGATTCTCGAGTTTCTCCCGGCGTATTTGATAATCAAAATTTCCACGAGTGTACTGCCGGTCTACAGTGCCCAACGGGCACAATACTTCGGCGATCATACATGTCGCCATCATCACGTGAACTGACGGACTGAGCTCCTGTGAACGTGCCGGTACGGAGATCCGTACGCAATGCCTGCTCAGGGGGAACTGGCTTCGGTCGCGGAGGCGGCCGTTTTAAATACCCTCCGCCTGCGGCGCACTCCCTCCGCAGTCCGCGCCCCGCGCCCCGCGCCACTGTCACGCGGTGGAACAGATTGCGACGGCGTCTGAGATGACGTCGGTGTGATGGCTCTGTCCGTCGTGGTCGTCACAACTATACGTTTGCTCGATTTACTCTTGATTAACCCAATCGCTGGTTCCCAAGCCTTCCTAAGATTACAGCCACTGTCACGGTTTATGAGGTCGTCATTGGTGCGAATTTCGATGGCCTCTCTAACAACGCTGTCCCAGTATCTCGAAGTCTGTACCAGAATCCTCGTGCGTTCATACTCTATAGCGTGATTTTCCGACAAACAATGTTCAGCGATCACCGACTTGCTCGGATACATCAGTCGAGTGTGCCTCTAGTGTCCACGGCATCGATCCTCGACGGTACGCATCGTCTGACCAATATACGACTTGCCACATTGACACGGAATCTGGTACACGCCGCCCTTCCTCAGACCGAGGTCATCTTTGACGCTCCCCAGCAGCGCACAAGTTTTATTCGGAGGACAAAACACACTTCCGACCCGGTGTTTCTTCAAAATGTGGGCGATTTTCCCCGAGAGTGCTTCTGTATATGGAATAAACGCAGTGCCTACCTCCTCCCTCGTGATTTCATCCATCTCCACAGGTTGTGCTGTAGTGGTTGGGCGGAGAGCACGTTGAATCTGCCACTCTGAGTACACACTTTTCCGAAATAAAGTTCTCAGATGTTCCAATTCCTTGGGTAGACTCTCTCCGTCAGAGATGGTGCGCGCCCTAGTACTATAGTTTTAAGTACCCCATTCCTCTGTGAAGGGTGGGGGCAGCTGTCTGCGTGCAAATACAGATCTCTGTGCGTTGTCTTCCGATACACCCCATGACCTAGGGTGCCGTCAGCCCGTCTCTTGACCAAGACGTCAAGGAAAGGTAATTTACCATCCGTTTCAGTCTCCATAGTGAATTTGATGTTGGGGTGTATGGAGTTTAGATATGTAAGGAAGTCAAGGAGTTTATCGATACCATGTGGCCGGATGACGAACGTGTCGTCCACGTAACGGAAAAAGCAAGTAGGTTTCCATTCGGATGACGACAGGGCTTCCTCCTCGAAGTTCTCCATGTACAAATTCGCTACCACCGGTGAGAGGGGGCTACCCATGGCGACTCCCTCTGTTTGTCCGTAGTAGTCTCCATTAAAAAGAAAATACGTGGAGTTCAAGACATGCCTCAAAAGTTCAGTGGTCTTCTCGTCAAACTTCTGACTAATCAATTCTAGTGACTCTCGCAGGGGAACCCTCGTAAGCAAGGACACGACGTCAAAACTCACCATGATATCTGACTCATCCAACCTGAAGCTATCAAGGCCTTTAACAAAACAGAATTACGTATGTGATGAGGGCATTTACCCACATAAGGACTTAATATTCCCGTCAGGTATTTGGCCAACAAATACTTAGGTGCCCTGATGCTGCTGACAATGGGGAGTAATGGTACCCCCTCTTTGTGAACCTTCGGGAGCCCATATAGTCTAGGCGGTACCAGACCTTGCAGTAACAGTTTCTTAGCGTCACCCTCCGGTAAATCTGCGTCCTTGAGAAGCGACCTCGTCTTGTTCTCCACCTTCATTGTAGGGCCAACGCTGATCTTCCGGTAGGAATCGTCATTTAGCAGGCTCAGCATCTTATCAGTATAGTCCTTATGGGAGACAACAACTGTAGCATTGCCTTTGTCAACCGGTAAGACAACAATTTCAGAGCGCTCCCTCAGATCACGAAGGGCCGCCCTCTCTTTACTGGTGATATTTTAATTAATTCTGTTTTTGCTTTCCATCCCAGTTTTCGTGAGCCACTACACTTCCTGTGTGAAAAATTAACATATTGTGGTGAACGTGCGTTACACTCTTTTCTAGAAGTCTTTATACTATAGTTTAAATGACGATTCCTACCGGAAGATCAACGCTGACCCTACAAAGAAGGTGGAGAACAAGACGAGGTCGCTTTTCAAGGACGCAGATTTATCGGAGGGTGACGCTAAGGAACTGTTACCGCAAGGTCTGGTACCGCCTAGACTATATGGGCTCCCGAAGGTTCACAAAGAAGAGATACCATTACGTCCCATTGTCAGCACATCAGGGCATCTACATATTTGTTGGCCAAATACCTGACGGGAGTATTAAGTCCTTATGTGGGTAAATACCCTCATCACATCCGTAATTCCGTGGATTTTGTTAAACGCCTTGATAGCTTCAGGTTGGATGAGTCAGATATCATGGTGAGTTTTGACGTCGTTTCCTTGTTTACGAGGACTCCCTTGCGAGAGTCACTAGAATTGATTAGTCAGAAGTTTGACGAGAAGACCACTGAACTTTTGAGGCATGTCTTGACCTCCACGTACTTTCTATTTAATGGAGAATACTACGAACAAACGGAGGGATTCGCCATGGGTAGCCCACTCTCACCGGTGGTAGCGAATTTGTACATGGAGAACGTCGGGGAGGAAGCCCTGTCGTCATCCAAATGGAAACCTACTTGCTTTTTCCGTTACGTGGACGACGCGTTCGTCATCTGGTCACATGGTACGGATAAACTCCTTGACTTCCTTCTGTATTTGCACGCAGACAGCTGCCACCACCCTTCACAGAGGAATGGGGTACTTAAAACTCTAGTACATAGGGCGCGCACTATCTCTGACGCAGAGAGTCTACCCCAGGAATTAGAACATCTGAGAACTTTATTTCGGAAAAGTGGGTACTCAGAGTGGCAGATTCAACGTGCTCTCCGCCCAACCACTACAGCACAACCTGTGGAGATGGATGAAATCACGAGAGAGACAGTAGGCACTGTGTTTATTCCATATACAGGCGCACTCTCGGGGAAAATCGCCCACATTTTGAAGAAACACCGGGTCGGAACTGTGTTTTGTCCTCCGAATAAAACTCGTGCACTGGTGGGGAGCGCCAAAGATGACCTCGGTCTGAGGAAGGCCTGAGTGTACCAGATTCCGTTTCAATGTGGCAAGTCGTATATTGGTCAGACGATGCGTACCGTCGAGGATCGATGCCGTGAACACCAGAGGCACACTCGACTGATGGTATCCGAGCAAGTCGGTGGTCGCTGAACATTGTTCGTCGGAAAATCACGCTATGGAGTATGAACGCACGAGGATTCTGGTACAGACTTCGAGATACTGGGACAGCGTTGTTAGAGAGGCCATCGAAATTCGCACCAATGACGACCTCATAAACCGTGACAGTGGCTATAATCTTAGCAAGACTTGGGAACCAGTGATTGGGTTAATCAAGAGTAAATCGAGCAAACGTATAGTTGTGACGATCACGGCGGACAGAGCCATCACACCGACGTCATCTCAGACGCCGTCGCAATCTGTTCCACCGCGTGACCGTGGCGCTGGGCGCGGACGGCGGAGGGTGTGCGCCGCGGGCGGAGGGTATTTAAATCGGCAGCCGCCGCGACCGAAGCCAGTTCCCCCTGAGCAGCCATAGCGTACGGATCGCCGTACCGATACGTTCACAGGAACTCTGTCCGTCAGTTCACCTGATGATGGCGACATGTATGATCGCCGAAATATTGTGCCCATTGGGCACTGTAGACCGGCAGTACACCCGTGGATATTTTGATTAATTCTGTTGTTGTTTTCAATCCCAGTTTTCGTGAGCCACTACACTTCCTGTGTGAAAAATTAACATATTGTGGGTGAACGTGCGTTACTACTGTTTTCTAGAAGTCTTTATACTATAGTTTAAAGCTCAACGTAAATAGTAGAATATGTTGCTATATATATAGCTATATACGAGGGCACTTCAATAAGTAATGCAACACTTTTTTTTCTGAAACGGGGGTTGTTTTATTCAGCATTGAAGTACACCATGTTATTCCCCAATCTTTTAGCTACACAACACTATTTTTCAACGTAATCTCCATTCAATGCTACGGCCTTACGCCACCTTGAAATGAGGGCCTGTATGCCTGCACGGTACCATTCCACTGGTCGATGTCGGAGCCAACGTCGTACTGCATCAATAACTTCTTCATCATCCGCGTAGTGCCTCCCACGGATTGCGTCCTTCATTGGGCCAAACATATGGAAATCCGACGGTGCGAGATCGGGGCTGTAGGGTGCATGAGGAAGAACAGTCCACTGAAGTTTTGTGAGCTCCTCTCGGGTGCGAGGACTTGTGTGAGGTCTTGCGTTGCCATGAAGAAGGAGAAGTTCGTTCAGATTTTTGTGCCTACGAACACGCTGAAGTCGTTTCGTCAATTTCTGAAGAGTAGCACAATACACTTCAGAGTTGATCGTTTGACCATGGGGAAGGACATCGAACAGAATAACCCCTTCAGCGTCCCAGAAGACTGTAACCATGACTTTACCGGCTGAGGGTATGGCTTTAAACTTTTTCTTGGTAGGGGAGTGGGTGTGGCGCCACTCCATTGATTGCCGTTTTGTTTCAGGTTCGAAGTGATGAACCCATGTTTCATCGCCTGTAACAATCTTTGACAAGAAATTGTCACCCTCAGCCACATGACGAGCAAGCAATTCCGCACAGATGGTTCTCCTTTGCTCTTTATGGTGTTCGGTTAGACAACAAGGGACCCAGCGGGAACAAACCTTTGACTATCCCAACTGGTGAACAATTGTGACAGCACTACCAACAGAGATGTCAAGTTGAGCACTGAATTGTTTGATGGTGATCCGTCGATCATCTCGAACGAGTGTGTTCGCACGCTCCGCCAGTGCAGGAGTCACAGCTGTGCACGGCCGGCCCGCACGCGGGAGATCAGACAGTCTTGCTTGACCTTGCGGCGATGATGACACACGCTTTGCTTAACGACTCACCGTGCTTTTGTTCACTGCTAGATCACCGTAGACATTCTGCAAGCGCCTATGAATATCTGAGATGCCCTGGTTTTCCGCCAAAAGAAACTCCATCACTGCCCATTGTTTGCAACGCACATCCGTTACAGACGCCATTTTAACAGCTCCGTACAGCGCTGCCACCTGTCGGAAGTCAATGAAACTATACGAGACGAAGCGGGAATGTTTGAAAATATTCCACAAGAAATTTCCGGTTTTTTCAACCAAAATTGGCCGAGAAAAAAAATGTGTTGCATTACTTATTGAACTGCCCTCGTATTATACAATCTCATGCTTAAGGGAAAAATACCGTATCATTTATCATTCGTTTTCCAATATAGCTCGGCCATCCTGATTTAGGTTTTCCGCGATTTCCCTAAATCGCTCCAGGCAAATGCCGGGATGGTTATTTCAAAGGGCACGGCCGAATTCCTTCCCCATTCTGCCCTAATCCGATGAGACCGATGACCTCGCTGTTTGGTCTCCTCCCCCAAACAACCCCAACCCAATACAGCTGCATGCAAAAAATACAGAACTAACAGTTGTGGCCACTACCATACAGTCTGTTACTGAATGCTATTCGTTTTCGGATAATTTCGTAGTTTTCCATTTTTGTTGCTTTTACGAGGTAGTGAAACCCAAGTAATTAAAGCATTACATTTCTTAAATCGAAATGCCAAGATATTTAGGCATTTAACGCGTACCATGTCTAAAACCAGAATTAGTGCCGAAATCTCAGACATTTCTATTGACCCCCAAGCATACGTCATTCCATTTGATCACAGGGAATGTACGGCGATCAAAGTACCGCTGATTTTAACAGTAATACACAGTCATTGAAATTCGGTGGTGTTTTTCTAGTAAACGCACAGCGTGTGACGAAGAACAAATATTCAACTTTTCAAAGGTTTAAAATAAACACTCACTGGAGTCTAACAACATGTATTATGCAAGACACTACAGAATAAAAGATCTGTTACGCACAATCGCTCTGGCACCACACCACTGTCTAACAGATCATTCATGTATCAGCAGGGGTAAGACATTATACTATTAAACACCTCTTCGTAATTGTTTTCAGAATAAAGTTCGTTTGCGTGTTGTACATCCAGCATTGTAGAAGCTCACAACTTTCACGAGAGTTCTTTCAGAGAAGACTGCGAAAATCCCATAAGGACCCGCCGCAAACTCTGAAATACAGAGCAAACATAGCGAGGCAGCACGCAGCACAGTGGGCCGCTAGTCTTGTCGGAGGGAAAGAAAAGGACAGGAAAAAAAACCTCTGGGCCAGGGGGCAAGTCACCGTTATTTGTTCACTCTGTCACAATTAGTTTATTTACCACTGAAAATCGTGTAGTGTTTTAGGCTTCTAAAGTTTGTATCTTAACAAAGGGTACGGATTAATTTCAGATTTCAAACTGTAGCATGGTATGACTTCCTTCTCTAACAAACTTACCATCGATGGAACGCTTAGTCGTAGTCCCTCCTTTAGTTTATCGCAAAGACACCGTGAAAACATTAACTGCGTACTCTACAGAAGAATAATGTAAGTTTCTAATCCACGATCTTCTGCTGTATGTCTGTAGCCCTTGTGATGGTCTTCCATAGGTCAGCTTGTGTATTTCAAATGACCAGTGTCCGTATATTACCTGTGGACCAACATGGATGGCAGATGGAGCCTAACTGACCCTGTCATTTTGATGAGGAGCCATTTACCACAGACCACCATCGCCTATTACACTCATCAGGTTGTACAAGTATTATGGTAATATGCTACTGATGAACAATCATGGTTCACATGTTATACAGTAGCGTCCTAAGTTCGTGTCGCACTTCCCAGTCCATAGAAATAATAGTGGAATCAAGATTCACAGATTTTTCTGCGTTAAAAATTAATAAAACTCTGTGGCACCTGCATGTACTATGAACTGTTGACGACATGTGATGAGAAAGAGTGTGAGAATGGAAAAGATTTGCTATAAATTCTTCAAGAAACAGTATGGGCTACGTAGTTTTAGAATGTGCTGGAGCTATCTCGGCTAAAAATGTTCCTTAGTAAAATTTGGTTACTTAGTCTAGCGCACATATTGAAACGTCTCTTTTAGATTTGTTTCATACTACTTAACTTGTATATAGTGCTGCAAGCTCAGTAATTTGTAATTTAGTTTTGTACTTCGTGTTTGTCCCCATTCAATGGTAAACAATGACATTATAGTACCAATTTTTGCAGTGAGCACCTAATCCTATATACATTACCTTTATTTTGTCCTCCTAAATTTCCCTTTTTTTTCTTCTGTATGAGTGAGTGAGTTAGTGTGTATGTTGAATTTGTCTTTTAATTGGTACAGCTTCCGGCTGTCTGGTGTGGTAGCAACAGTGCAGCCAACGTAGCTCTCTCAGTCAAGGCATAGAGATTTGTAACATTTCGGTAGTCATTCGACAGTAGTTAATTTGGTGGCGGAAACGACCCACCTCGTCTCTTCCGGCTACTTGGGGGAAATTCGTTCATTGTAGCGAGAGCGTGCTCTCGGCACACGAAACTGGACCGGTGTTGAGTGAAGACAGTACCCATAAGAGCGACTTGGCGCCGGGGAGAGTGTTAACATGTGATGGTGTGTAGCTATTCAAACTGATGTACACGTTTGATCAGCTTGTCCATTTTCAAGTTCTGTAGGCGAATTCCTATATATTACAGAGTTTAGTTACGAGTATATTTTTCTGCATGTAGTAAGGTTTCCGGTCCTCGCTTCGTGTAATCAGAACACGTGGTGTAGGAAGTTCGTTACTCCAACACAGTTTCAAAATTCAGTGTTATGAATTCTTTTCTAACTGAAATATATGTGTGACTTTTTCACGTGTGTATGTGTTTTATTTCGTCTACTTTTGATTTCGTTTCAAAAAATGGTTCAAATGGCTCTGTGGGACTTTGGGACTTAACATCTGAGGTCATCAGTCACCTAGAACTACTTAAACCAAACTAACCTAAGGACATCACACACTTCCATGCCCGAGGCAGGATTCGAACCTGCGACCGTAGCGATCGCGCGGCTCCAGCCTGTAGCGCCTAGAACCGTTTGGCCACTCCAACCGGCAATTTCGTTTCAATTTTAAGACTGTGTAGGTTTTGTCATATCACGGGGTGGCGATTTCACCGTATATAATTTCAGTACCATCTTGAATAAGTTTTATCCTTAATTCCACGTAATATTGTACTGGTGCTTGTGTCTATATGGTCTTCATCTATGTTCCTGAAGTTTTCACGAGTGTTAATAATTTTGTTCTGTTCATGAGTATTCACGGCATTTGCGGGTATTTCTCGCCACCGTAGCTTAGTTTGATGTGCAAGGTTCCAAAATGGTTCAAATGGCTCTGAGCACTATGGGACTTAACATCTGTGGTCATCAGTCCCCTAGAACTTAGAACTACTTAAACCCAACTAAGCCAAGGACACCACACACATCCATGCCCGAGGCAGGATTGGAACCTGTGACCGTAGCGGTCACGCAGTTCCAGACTGACGCGCCTATAACCGCACGGCCACAACGGCCGGCGATGTGCAAGGTATTGCAGATAAATTTCTTTGTCTGAGAGTGTTCCTTTATATTCTTATTCAAAATAATTCAGTCATAACGATAGGAATGAACCTCTCAGCCTCTGACTCACTGTAATGGGAAAAATTCTTTTCATTTCTATTCTTGTTTGTAAATCGTGTATGTTTTTGTGAACTTTTCCCATGCACCTACAAGATTTCATTTTAATATATAACCACAACGTACCACAGCATTTAATAGAGTAGTAATATAAGTAAGTCAACTAGTTACAAACCAGGCCACAACAGATCATGGTTTAGAATTACTTTGTGAACTTTTAATATGATGTTCTGTTTTAATAAATTACGTTAAAATGTGATCTCTGTTTCTCAGAAAAACCCGTTCCGTACCGTTTTAATTTTAATTGTGCCTCAGATAGATCTCAATATAAATGAATTCATTGGATACCATTTATGTTCCACAATAAATAAATCAAATGGTTCAAATGGCTCTGAGCACTATGGGACTTAACAGCTGAGGTCATCAGTCCCCTAGTACTTAGAACTACTTAAACCTAACTAACCTAAGGACATCACATACATCCATGCCCGAGTTAGGATTCTAACCTGCGACCGTAGCGGTCGCGCGGTTCCAGACTGAAGCGCCTAGAACCGCTCGGCCACACCGGCCGTCTCACACAATAAATAAAGTCCTCTATTAAAAGGCACACACAAACACACACACACACACACACACACACACACACACACACACACACACACACACATACACGCCCATACACAAAGATATACACTGATCAGCCAGAACATTATGACCACCGACCTACTATCAATATGAACCCATATAGGCGATAGGAGTCACCTGGCGAGGAATGACTGTTCGTCAGACACAGGCACAGTACATGCAGTATCAGGGAGCATGTTGTCCGTGTGTAGAATGGTGAAGGCGCGTGATCCATCTGAGTCTGACCGAAGGCAGATTGTGATAACCCGTAGGCACGGCACGAGCAAAAAATGGTTCAAATGGCTCTGAGAACTATGGGACTTAACATCTGAGGTCATCAGTCACCTAGACTTAAAACTACTTAAACCTAACTAACCTAAGGACATCACACACATCTATGCCCGACGCAGGATTCGATCAGCAGCGCGGTTCCGGACTGAACGGTACGAGCATTTCGGACACTGCTCAACGTGTTGGGTGTTCGAGGAGTGCTGTGATGAGTGTCTTCAACACGTGGCGAAAGCAAGTTGAAACTATATCCATACGTCGTAGGGCGTGGCGGCCACCCCTCTTTACAGATGGTTGACCTTGTAGGCTGGGCAGACTGGTGAACCAGGACGATCGTTAAACTGTGGCAGCGTGCCAGTTTGTCTGAACACACAGAGCACCAAACACTCCTAACGATGGGCCTCCACAGCTGATGACACACACATGTGCCAATGTTAACACCACAACATTAACAACTACGACAGAAGTGGGCATATGACCAGAAATTGTCGTAGTGACGGAGTGTTGCGTAGTCTGATGAATTCCGTTCTTCGTCATGCCCATGGGAGGGCGCGAATCCATCGTCTTCCAGTGGAACATCTCCTTGATATCTGTACTGCGGAAAAGAGACAAGCTGGCGGCGCTGCATCATGCTCTGGGGAACGTTTACGTGGACCCCCACGGGTCCAGAGGATGTCGTGCAATGCACTATGATGGTCAAGGTTCAAATGGTTCAAATGGCTCTGAGCAATATGGGACTTAACATCTGTGGTCATCAGTCCCCTAGCACTTAGAACTACTTAAACCTAACTAACCTAAGGACATCACACACAACCATGCCCGAGGCAGGATTCGAACCTGCGACCGTAGCAGTCGCGTGGTTCCGGACTGAGCGCCTAGAACCGCTAGACCACCGCGGCCGCCGATGGTCAAGGAGTATCGCACACTGGTTGCAGTCCACATACAACCCTTCATGCCGATCATGATTCCTGACGGCAGTGGTATTTTTCACCAAGATAATGCCCCATGTCACAAAGCCAGGAGTGTGATGGAGTGGCTCGAGGAGCACAGTGGCGAATTCCAATTGATATGCTGGCCACCCATCTCGCCAGATCAGAACCCGGTCAAACACATCTGGGATGTGACTGAATGGGCTCCAGAGCTCATCGCTCATCCGTTGGATTTACTGGAATCAGGAGACTTGTATGAGCAGATGTCGTGCCATCTCCCTCCAGCATCGTGCCAAGGCCTCATTGTTTCTATGTGACGAGGCTTCACCACTGTTATCCGTGCGGATGTAGGACATACTGGCTATTACGTAGGCGGCCATAAAGTTCCGGGTGATCAGTATATATACAGGGTTATTACAAATGATTGAAGCGATTTCACAGCTCTACAATAGCTTTATTATTTGAGATATTTTCACAATGCTTTGCACACACATAAAAAAACTCAAAATTTTTTTTAGGCATTCACAAATGTTCGATATGTGCCCCTTTAGTGATTCGGCAGACATCAAGCCGATAATCAAGTTCCTCCCACACTCGGCGCAGCATGTCCCCATCAATGAGTTCGAAAGCATCGTTGATGCAAGCTCGCAGTTCTGGCACGTTTCTTGGTAGAGGAGGTTTAAACACTGAATCTTTCACATAACCCCACAGAAAGAAATCGCGTAGGGTTAAGTCGGGAGAGCATGGAGGCCATGACATGAATTGCTGATCTTGATCTCCACCACGACCGATCCATCGGTTTTCCAAACTCCTGTTTAAGAAATGCCGAACATCATGATGGAAGTGCGGTGGAGCACCATCCTGTTGAAAGATGAAGTCGGCGCTGTCAGTCTCCAGTTGTGGCATGAGCCAATTTTCCAGCATGTCCAGATACACGTATCCTGTAACGTTTTTTTCGCAGAAGAAAAAGGGGCCGTAAACCTTAAACCGTGAGATTGCACAAAACACGTTAACTTTTGGTGAATTGCGAATTTGCTGCACGAATGCGTGAGGATTCTCTACCGCCCAGATTCACACATTGTGTCTGTTCACTTCACCATTAAGAAAAAATGTTGCTTCATCACTGAAAACAAGTTTCGCACTGAACGCATCCTCTTCCATGAGCTGTTGCAACCGCGCCGAAAATTCAAAGCGTTTGACTTTGTCATCGGGTGTCAGGGCTTGTAGCAATTGTGAACGGTAAGGCTTCTGCTTTAGCCTTTTCCGTAAGATTTTCCAAACCGTCGGCTGTGGTACGTTTAGCTCCCTGCTTGCTTTATTCGTCGACTTCCGCGGGCTGCGCGTGAAACTTGCCCGCACGCGTTCAACCGTTTCTTCGCTCACTGCAGGCCGACCCGTTGATTACCCCTTACAGAGGAATCCAGATGCTTTAAACTGCGCATACCATCGCCGAATGGAGTTAGCAGTTGGTGGATCTTTGTTGAACTTCGTCCTTCGTTGCACTGTTATGACTGACTGATGTGAGTGGTTTTCAAGCACGATATACGCTTTCTCGGCTCCTGTCGCCATTTTGTCTCACTGCTTCAGCCGAACTAAACTTTATGAGTTTTTCTACGTATCTGTAGTGTGTCGTGACCATATGTCAATGAATGGAGCTACAGTGAATTTATGATATCGCTTCAATCATTTGTAATATCCCTGTACATAGTGGGAGAAAGAGAGTCAAATTACAGTCTCTATTGTTGCCAGGTGTCCCCTCCCCTCCACTCCCCCTCCCCCTCCCATTTCCCTTAGACGCCTCGTGTCTAGGCCAATTGCCATATGTATAAAATGGTGGGCTGTTCTCTTGATAGTCAAGGCATACAAGGACAGCATGCACGATTACTAGATTTATTATGTTTTTAGGACCTTAAGGGATAATTTACCACAAAAATTTATGATCAAATGTAGTTTCTGGAATTTTGTTCGAAGATAGTCTTATTCTTATTTAGTATCGTTTATGGGACAATATAGTTGACACACTATGACGGCACTATCAAACACGTCTGCCCAAGATAAATCCACCACTATGATGTAACAGCTGGTATAGCCCAGTGCAAGAAATATGCGTGGGAAATTATATAAATAAAGTATAAAAAGGCTCTGAGCACTATGGGACTTAAAAGCTGTGGTCATCAGTCCCCTAGAACCCAGAACTACTTAAACCTAACCAACCTAAGGACATCACACACATCCATGCCCGATGCAGGATTCGAACCTGCGACCGTAGCAGTCGCGCGGTTCCGGACTGCGCGCCTAGAACCGCGAGACCACCGCGGCCGGCAATAAAGTATAAACCGTGGTCTATTTATCTATGAATATTCATCGCCATGCTAAGCATAAAAAGGCATGAAATTCAAATACAAACCAGATACTCAGCTGGTTAATATTGTCGCTAAAGAAACTAAATAGCCCAGTAACTGTAGTGTAGTGGTTATGAGATTACACTACTGCACGGAGGGTCGTGAGTTCAAAAGTAACCTGAACTGTAAGATTTTAATTTCTATATTCGGTGCGAGTACATTCTATAAGTATCCACAAATGTCAATGATCATTGTACTGGAATGTTCTGTAACTGTACATATACCGTATGTGTTCTGGTCGGAGGCAGTTCGCTCCGCGCTGTTGTATGCGCAAGTGCTTAAGAAACCTTCGTTAAATGAAGTTAGTGGCCGTCATTCATCTAATTACACCTTCTTATACGTGACATTATTCTGGTGTAGACGCTGGGTATTGGAACTTGTGATAGCGCACATTATCGACGACACAGTGGCTCCCATCAGGCCACAACAGAGCCGCCGTTTACGTGGCGAGGAAACCGAGTTCGAGCCATATTCGACAGATCACAATCTATCGTAGACTGAAGAAGAAGAGGACGTTACGATGACAGCAACGGTGTGCCACCACATTAGACATCCTTCCGTGTTATCTGGTGACGATGGCCAAAATCCAAACAAGTGGCTGAGGGTATATGAGCGTATAGCCAAATTGAGCAAATGTGGTGACACCGTTTGTTTGGCTAACCTATTTTTCTACTTGGAGGGCACTGACAAGCAATGGTATAGAACAACGAGGAGAAGTTCACAAGCTGGGATGTATTCCAGGGGGAACTGCGCGAGTATTTCGGCGACATATAGCGACAGGAGTACAAGGCTGAAGGTAAATTAAAGTGCAGGGCACGTCGTCCAGGAGAAACGACAGCATCCTACATTCAAGACGTCTTGGAGTTTTGTAAGGTAGTGGATCCTAGAATGAAGGAGGAAGACAAGGTTGCACATCTCATGAAGGGTGTTGCTGAGGACATATCTCAAGCCCTACTCCTGAAGGAAGTTTCAACAGCAGACGACTTCATAAAATAGTGGCAGTAAATCGAGACAATGCATCAAAACAGAATTACTCGCAAGAAGTTTGAACGGCTTCCAAACGTTGTATCGATATCTGTGATGGAGGAAAACACTGATTTCACAAGAATTCTTCGTCAGATGGTGAGAGAGGAAGTTCAGAAGTCACTTGGATTGCACGGCGAGCAAAAAACCGAGACGCCACATGAGGTCATTAAGGAAGAAAGGGAACAGACATTGAATCCAATCTCTCGTCCCTCATTTCTCTTTAAAACGGTAAAAATGTCGAGACCCAGCCCAAGCTACGTTCCTACAATGCCGCATGAGGAACCTGTTTGGGCACAAAGGAAGACTGACGTCTGGCGAACCCAGGATAAGCAACCAGTATGTTTCCACTTCGGACGGCCGGGACAGGTGTTGCTCTATTGTCGAGCAAGGAGGCGGATATTTGCGGACGCCCGCACCTACGGGACGACGAAGATGAACAAGAAGATCTGGGTGCAGGACGACGAAGGTCACCTTCGCCGTAAGCTAGCCACTGGAGAGGACGCTCCCCAACACGCCGATCAAGGCCTCCATCGCCGTTTAGAAGCACCAGCGTAACACCCAACCGCCGTAACATGGAAAACTAAAGGGTGAGACCTTCCTTGGAGGTGAGGCCGCCGAAGAGAAAAATCCTCCACCGTCGATCACTACAAAAATGATAGGAAACTACGTCGATATCCTCATGGATGGCCAACCATCCCGAGCTCTTATGGGCTCTGGAGCATCATATTCAGTCATTTCGGAGAAGTACCGTCGCGTTACAGAAAACCGTAATCGTCGACAGCCAAACAACTCTGTTGAAGGTGGCTAATGGGAAATACGTATAACCTACAGGAAGATGTACCATCTGTGTGGGTGTAAGTGGCCATACACAGCCATTACAATTCATTGTCTTACAAGAGTGTAGTCATGACGTCATTCTCGGATGGGACTTTTTGAAAGCTTCTCAGTCAATTATAGATTGTGGTCAATGGAAGATTATGCTTGACGAGATGAGATACTGTGGATAGGAAGATGCGCATCCGAGTGTGTGGAGACTATGTGTGCTGGATGAAGTTATCATTCCTGCAGTCAGCGCTAGAAAGGTAACTGTCATGTGTAATGCCATGCATCAACCCATGGGTCGTGTAGTGGAATGTAAGAGCGCTACCACTACGAGACAAGATCTTCTAGCTCAACTATCACCAGACTACACTAAGGAACATCAGAAGATGCCACTTGTCATTCTTCAAGAGTCTATGAGTTCTTAAATCCACAGGTGAAGAGCAAATTAGACAAATAGACTGTGAAGCGCCGTATTACCGATGGAGGCCATCAAGCAATAGGCCAGAGAGCATACCGTCTATCAGCAATGTAACGTCGAATAATTTGCGATGAGGTAGAGAAAATGATGAAGAATGACATCATTCAGCCTTCGCAGAGACCATGGTCGTAACCAGTGGTTCTCGTCAAGAAGAAGGGTGGCAGTTGGCGTTTTTGTGTTGAAGCTTAGTAAGATAACTAAAAAGGAAGTTTACTCCCGTCCACGAATTGACGATACACTAGACTGTCTGAAGGGGCTACGTTTTTCTCAACCATGGACATGTACTCGTGATACTGGCAAATCGGATTACACTACTGGCCATTAAAACTGCTACACCAAGAAGAAATGCAGATGATAAACGGATATTCATTGGACAAATACCTTATACTAGAACTGACATGGGATTACTTTTTCACGCAATTTTGGTGCATAGGTCCTGAGCAGTCAGTACCCAGAACAATCATCTCTGGCTGCAATAACGGCCTTAATGCGTATTAATGGGCATTGAGTCAAACAGAGCTTGGATGGCGTGTACAGGGACGGCTGCCCATGCAGAATGAAAACGATACCACAGTTCTTCAAGAGTAGTGACTGGCGTATTGTGGCGAGCCAGTTGCTCGGCCACCATTGACCAGACGTTTTCAGTTGGTGAGAGATCTGGATAATATGCTGGTCAGGGCAGCAGTCGAACATTTTCTGTATCCAGAAAGGCCCTCAGGACCTATAACATGCGGTCGTGCATTATCCTGCTGAAATATAGGGTTTCGCAGGGATCGATGACTGGTAGAGCCACGGGTCGTAACACATCTGAAATGAAATGTAGCGTCCACTGTTCAAAGTACCGTCAATGCGAGCGAGAGGTGACCGAGACGTGTAACCAATAGCACCTCATACTACGAGGGTCGGTGAAAAAGTAATGCCTCCCATTTTTTTTCTACTTAAAGAAATTAAGTTAAGTGAAATATTTGAATTTGGCGCCATTCCTCAAACCTTCTTCTGCAATCCACTGCAGTAGTAACTTTCTGTGTCAACAGGTGGCAGCACAGCAGAAGTTTGTAAGATGGGCGACATCGATGTTCGTTTCAGACAGCGTTGTGTGATTGAATTCTTGAATGCAGAAGGTGAAACGCCCATACGCATTCATGAAAGACTGAAGAAGGTGTATGGTGTTGTGACAGTGGATGTCAGCACTGTTAGACGATGGGTTCGTCGTTGTAAGGAAGCTGAAGGGCAAACATCGTTGACTGACGAAAAGCGGAGCGGCAGGCCGGTGAGTGCAGTGACTCCACACAACATTCAGCAAGTTGATGACATCATTCGTGGTGACCGTCGGGTGACTGCAGATGAAGTGTGTCGCATTATTTCTCTTAGTAAAGGCAGTGTGATCACGATTATTAAACAATTGGGGTACTCAAAAGTTTGTGCACGGTGGGTTCCAAGAATGTTAACCGATCAGAATAAAGAGGCAAGGAAAACAATAGCCTCCCAACACTTGCAGCGCTTCCGTTTGGAGGGAGATGAGTTTCTGAAAAAAATTGTGACCGGGGACGAAACATGGGTGCATTTTTTTGAACCCGAATCAAAGAGGCAGTCAATGGAGTGGCGTCACACAAGCTCGCCGAGGAAGAAAAAATTGAAAACTGTGCGATCGGCAGGGAAAGTTATGGCAACAGTTTTCTGGGATACAGAGGGTGTGATTCTGGTTAATTTTTTGGAGCAGGGATGCAGAATAAATTCTGTTCAATACGTCACAACCCTCAACAAACTTAAAGCACGTCTTCAGCGAGTTCGCCCAACAAAATCAATGGCAGATGTTCTTCTTTTGCATGACAATGCAAGACCACACACCAGTCGTCACACCTCTGACGAGATTGTCAAAATTGGATGGGAAGTTTTGCCTCATCCCCCATACAGCCCTGACCTGGCACCATCAGACTTCCATCTGTTCGGGCCACTAAAAGCAGCTCATCGTGGGATTCATTTTGAAGATGAGGAGGCCGTCAAAACATCCGTGCGTCAATGGCTTAGGAAGCAGAGCTGTGATTTTTACCGTGCTGGGATACATGCCCTTGTTCAAAGATGGACCAAAACTGTAGAGATGGGCGGAGATTACATTGAAAAATGACAAAATGATCCTCAATGTTGTGGTTTTCAACCTATGTAATTGCATTTAAATTTCCTGACAATTAAACGTAGAAAAAAAAATAGGAGGCATTACTTTTTGACTGACCCTCGTATTACGCCGGGTGATACGCCAGTTTCCCGGGTTCGATTCACGGCGGGGTCAGGGATTTTCTCTGCCTCGTGATGGCTGGGTGTTGTGTGCTGTCCTTAGGTTAGTTAGGTTTAAGTAGTTCTAAGTTCTAGGGGACTGATGACCACAGATGTTAAGTCCCATAGTGCTCAGAGCCATTTGAACCATTTTTTGATACGCCAGTTTGGCGATGACGAATACACGCTTAAAATATGCGTTCACCTCGATGTCGCCAAAAACGGATGCGACAGTCATGATGCTGTAAACAGAACCAGGATTCATCCGAAAAAAACGACGCTTTGCCATTCGTGCACCCAGTTTCGTCGTTGAGTACACTGTCGCAGGTGCTCATGTCTGTGATGCAGCGTCAAGGGTAACCGCAGTCACGGTCTCCGAGCTGATAGTCCATGCTGCTGCAAACGTCGTCGAACTGTTCGTGCAGATGGTTGTTGTCTTGCAAACGTCCCCATCTGGTGACTCAGGGATCGAGACGTGGCTGCACGATCCGTTACAGCCATGCGGATAAGATGCCTGTCATCTCGACTGCTAGTTATGCGTGGCCGTTGGGATCCATCATGGCATTCCGTATTACCCTCCTGAACCCACCGATTCCATATTCTGCTAACAACCATTGGATCTCGACCAACGCAAGCAGCAATATCGTGATACGATAAACCACAATCGCGATAGGCTACAATACGACCTTTGTCATAGTCGGAAACGTGATGGTACGCATTTCTCCTCCTTACACGAGGCATGACAACAATGTTTCACCAGGCAACGGTGGTCAACTGCTGTTTGTGTATGAGAAATCGGTTGGAAACTTTCCTCATGTCAGCACGTTGTAGGTGTCACCACCGGCGCCAACCTTGTGTGATTGCTGTGAAAAGCTAATCATTTGCATATCACAGCATCTTCTTCCTGTCGGTTAAATTTCGCGTCTGTAGCACGTTATCTCCGTGGTGTAGTAATTTTAATGGCCAGTAGTGTAGATGAGGCTGATCGTGAGAAAAATGCATTCATTACTTCTGAGGATCTGTATGGGTTTAAGGTAATGCCGTTTGGTTTGTGTAATGCATCATCAACTTTTGAAAGTATGATGGATAATCTTCTAAGTCACCTGAAGATGACGGTGTGTCTTTATTATTTAGATGTCATTCTAGTGTTCTCAGTGACATTTGATGAACACATAAAGAGACTCAGCGCCATTCTTAAGTGTCTCCAATAAGGCGGACTGAAACTTAATCCAGGGAAGAGTCTCTTTGGAGCAAAAGAAATCAAAATACTTGGGTACCTTGTGTCAAACGAAGGTGAGCGGCCAGACCCATATAAGATGAGATTTATAACGGAATTTCCTATTCCTGACAGTATTAGAGATGTGAGAATCTTCCTCGTATTATGTTTTAATTACCGTCGTTTTATCAAAGACTTTTGTACCGAAGCCAGGCTGCACCAAGAGTTGTTAAAAGCCGATGCTAAAATTATTTGGGGTGGTGCTCAACAAGATTCTTTCGATGTGCAGCGGAAAGCTCTTACGACTAACCCTGTACTTGGTCTATATGATGAGAGAGCACCTACAGAACTACACACAGATGCCAGTGGGTATAGGATCGATGCTGTTCTGGTGAAAATTTAGGATGGAAAAGATAAGGTTATAGCCTATGCTTCTAAGACACTTACCAAAGCCGAGAGAAACTACTGAACTACAGAAAGACAATATCTTGCTGTGGTCTGGGCAATGTGCAAATTTCGAAATTATCTCTATGCAACCCATGCACAGTTTTTACAGACCATCATTCACTTTGTTGGTTGGTGGGTCTAAAGGATCCAACAGGATGAGTCGCCAGGTGGGCACTACGTCTTCAAGAGTAAGACGTTACCATAGTGTACAAAAGTGGAAGAAAACACTAAGATGCTGACTTTCTCGCAAGAAACCCTGTGCAAGACCATCAAGACTTTGAAGAAGATAGTGACTGTCTCGCTACACTCCAGGATCTCTCTGCTGAGGCGAAGGAGGACGCCAAGATATCTCAAATTATGCTTGCCTTAAATCGGTCAGAGGATGTGAAAGGACAATTTAAGGTAGTTAATGGATTACTTTGCAAGAAAAACTTTGATCCGTTTGGAAAGAGGTGGCTACCTGTGATTCCAAAACACATACGCTTAGATGTTCTACAGAAATTCCATGACACACCTGAGACCGGCCATTTAGGATTTATTTAGACACACTATAGGATCCACAAGAGATTTTTCTGGCCACGTTTATTTAGGAGTGTCCGTCACTATGTGTCGCACTGTCGAGAGAGCCAGAGAAGAAAGGCAGTTCCTCAGAAAACATTCGGCCGACTCATACCAATTCCACCAGCCGAAACGCCATTACACCCTGTTGGGATTGACCTCCTCGGACGACTTCCAACGTCTGCTAGTGGCAATAGATAGATTATTGTTTGCACTGATTATCTGACACGCTATGCCATTACAAAACCCGTGAAAACAGCCGAAGCATTCGAGGTAGCCAAATTCATCGTAGAAGATATTGTATTAAAACGCGGTGCCCCAGGGTCGTTAATTACTGATCGAGGGAAAGTTTTTCAATCTAATCTTGTGACAGAGATAAACCGTCGATGCAACATTACTCACAGCATAACGACTGCCTACCATCCTAAAACTAACGGGCTTACTGAATGCCTTAATAAGACCTTGGCCGACATGCTATCAATGTTGGTCAATGGTGAGCAGAGCAACTGGAATGAGGTGCTACCTTTCGTGACGTTTGCCTACAACACCGCCAAACAAGACACCACAGGATTCACGCCATTTTCCTGGTGCATGGGCGTGAGGCGACGACGACGATGGACACTGTGTTTCCATTACATCCAGATGACGTGTACGACGATTACATCGGCCAGGTGTTAACCAGAGCTGAGGAAGCTCGGCAGTTAGCTTGACTCCGCCCGCTGCAGGCTCAAGAGAACGATCGCCGTATGACGCGAGCCACCGCTGTGTTGTCTACCTGCCGGGAGAAAAAAATGGTTCAAATGGCTCTGAGCACTATGGGACTTAACAGCTGTGGTCATCAGTCCCCTAGAACTTAGAACTACTTAAACCTAACTAACCTAAGGACATCACATACATCCATGCCCAAGGCAGGATTCGAACCTGCGACCGTAGCAGTCGCGCCTGTTCCTGACTGCGCGCCTAGAACCGCGAGACCACCGCCCAGCCTGGAGACCTCGTCTGGATCTTCACTCCTGCTCTGAAGGTTGGTCTCTTTGAGAAGCTCCTCAGGCTCTACTTTGGACATTATAATGTTGTAAGAAAGTTGCCTGATGTTACTTAAGACGTTGAAGATTTCGACCCCGACACAAGACGCCAAAAGATCAGAGATGTGGTTCACGTTCTTTGAATGAAGCCCTATAAGGATCCTGCAACCCAGGTTAAATTCGAAGTTCCAGCGACAGGCAACAAGGGGAAAGGTGACGAGGAGGGTAGCGGCAAGGGAAGTTAATAGAAGATCACCGACAGGTCGAACATCAGTCATCGGGAGTCGGAGTATGCAGGTCAGATGACCCGTTCGCGAACTGGGAGGACGTAACACTGAGACGCTTTTCTCTTAAGGAGGGAGCAATATTTCAGAAGCAGCTCAGTAGCACAGTCACTGTAGTATAGTGATTATGATACTAGACTGTTGCATGGAGGGTTGTGAGTGCAAGACTCATCTGGACTGTAGCGTTTCAATTTATATATTCGGTTCGAGCAAACTCTAGAACTATCCACGAATGTCAAGAACCATTGTACTGGAATATTCTGTAACTGTATATATACCATATGTGTGTAGTGAATAAACCTTCGTTTTGTGAGGTTAGCGCTCGTCATTCATCTAATTACACCTTCTTCTACATGACGTTATAATTACTGACATGTTTTAGTATCTTATTAAAACATTAGTAGTTCCTCTTCGAAAGACACACGAAAATTTACGTAAATACGAAAGTTACAACGATTAAGCAATTACTGATGTGTGTACAATGTAGGATAATGTAAGAACAGGTCACCCGAAACAACATCCATCAGGACAGCCGTCAGTGTGCCACCGCAAAGTCTCCTGATGCCTCGCCCACACTCCACTGGAGAGTCCTGTGTGACGCCGGCAGTGAGCCCCAGGATGTTACAACTTTCATGTCGCCGCCAACAGCACCCACGTGCGGCTACCGGAGATACTGGCAGTCCGCCTAAATAAGCACATTATGTGCCATTCCACACGGCAAACGGCGCCACAAACATATACGTTTTGTCTTCGCGTAACCACGCTACAGACCTTAGGCAGCATCAGTCTCGAACACTGTATGGCTCGCTATAACAAAGTAATACATACTGCAAAGCTACAAACTTTTTGCAATGTTATTTTGAGGTTTGTGGTCAGCAGTCTGTAATCATACATGCGTACTATGACATGCGACATGCGTGTGTATTTATGTGCATAGTGTTACTCTATACATCAAAATACCTACCTAAGGAGGACATCTAATTGTTCACAATTAAAGGTATCGGCCTCAGTAAACTTTTAATGTAAAACGTTAAACCCAAGCAAACATTACTTTTAATAATGAGTGAACAATCTCCAAAGCGGCTTAAATTAGGTTAGGAGTAGCAAGAAACCATTAATGAGCTCAGGATTTCAGAATAGAAAAAACACTAATCCTATTTGGAGCCCCCTCTACCCACCACAAATCAGAATGTTAACAATTTATACGACAGCAATTTATATTTATTTGATGGGACCTGGATAAACTGAAAGAACCAGAGGTAGTACAGAGTTTCAGGGAGAACATAAGGGAACAATTGACAGGTATGAGGGAGAGAAGTACAGTAGAAGAAGAATGGGTAGCTCTGAGGGATGAATTAGTGAAGGCAGCAGAGGATCAAGTAGGTAAAAAGACGAGGGCTAGTAGAACTCCTTGGGTAACAGAAGATATATTGAACTTAACTGATGAAAGTAGAAAATATAAAAATGCAGTAAATGAAGCAGGCAAAAAAGAATACAGACGTCTCAAAAATGAGATCGACAGGAAGTGCAAAATGGCTAAGCGGGGATGGCTAGAGGACAAATGTAAGGATGTAGAGGCTTATCTCACTAGGGGTAAGATAGATACTGCCTACAGGAAAATTAAAGAGACCTTTGGAGAAAAGAGAGCCACTTGTATGAATATCAAGAGCTCAGATGGAAATCCAGTTCTAAGCAAAGACGGGAAAGCGGAAAGGTGGAAGGAGTATATAGAAGGTCTATACAAGGGCGATGTACTTGAGGACAATATTATGGAAATGGAAGAGGATGTAGATGAAGATGAATAGGGAGATACGATATTGCGTGAAGAGTTTGACAGAGCACTGATAGACCTGAGTCGTAACAAGGCCCCGGGAGTAGACAACATTCCATTAGAACTACTGACGGCCTTGGGAGAGTCAGTCCTGACAAAACTCTACCATCTGGTGAGCAAGATGTATGAGACAGGCGAAATACTCTCAGACGTCAAGAAGAATATAATAATTCAAATCCCAAAGAAACCAGGTATTGACAGATGTGAAAATTACCGAACTATCAGTTTAGTAAATCACAGCTGCAAAATACTAACGCGAATTCTTTACAGACGAATGGAAAAAATGGTAGAAGCCGACCTCGGGAAAGATCAGTTTGGGTTCCGTAGAAATGTTGGAACACGTGAAGCAATACTGACCCTACGACTTATCTTGGAAGAAAGATTAAGGAAAGGCAAACCTACGTTTCTAGCATTTGTAGACTTAGAGAAAGCTTTTGACACTGTTGACTGGAATACTCTATTTCAAATTCTAAAGGTAGCAGGGGTAAAATACAGGGAACGAAAGGCGTTTTACAATTTGTACAGAAACCAGATGGCAGTTATAACAGTCGAGGAGCATGAAAGAGAAGCAGTGGTTAGGAAGGGAGTGAGACAGGGTTGTAGCCTCTCCCCGATGTTATTCAATCTGTATATTGAGCAAGCAGTAAAGGAAACAAAAGAAAAATTCGGAGTAGGTATTAAATTCCATGGAGAAGAAATAAAAACTTTGAGGTTCGCCGATGACATTGTAATTCTATCAGAGACAGCACAGGACTTGGAAGAGCAGTTGAACGGAATGGACAGTGTCTTGAAAGGCGAATATAAGATGAACATCAACAAAAGCAAAACGAGGATAATGGAATGTAGTCGAATTAAGTCGGGTGATGCTGAGGGAATTAGATTAGGAAATGAGACACTTGAAGTAGTAAAGGAGTTTTGCTATTTGGGGAGCAAAATAACTGATGATGGTCGAAGTAGAGAAGATATAAAATGTAGACTGGCAATGGCAAGGAAAGCGTTTCTGAAGAAGAGAAATTTGTTAACATCGAGTATAGATTTAAGTGTCATGAAGTCGTTTCTGAAAGTATTTGTATGGAGTGTAGCCGTGTATGGAAGTGAAACATGGACGATAAATAGTTTGGGAAAGAAGAGAATAGAAGCTTTCGAAATATGGTGCTACAGAAGAATGCTGAAGATTAGATGGGTAGATCACATAACTAATGATGAAGTATTGAATAGAATTGGGGAGAAGAGGAGTATGTGGCAAAACTTGACAAAAAGAAGGGACCGGTTAGTAGGACATGTTCTGAGGCATCAAGGGAACACAAATTTAGCATTGGAGGACAGCGTGGAGGGTAAAAATCGTTGAGGGAGACCAAGAGATGATCACAGTAAGCAGATTCAGAAGGATGTAGGCTGCAGTAGGTACTGGGAGATGAAGAAGCTTTCACAGGATAGGGTAGCATGGAGAGCTGCATCAAACCAGTCTCAGGACTGAAGACCACAACAACAACAACAACAGTTGTTGCATCTTAATAATTTGTCTTTATCAAATTTTCTTATATACTTTTACAGAGTGTGGGGGAGGAAACTGTAGTGTGGTACATTTAATTAATTATAGATATGTGATGATATCTTCCTTGCCGGCCGAAGTGGTCGTGCGGTTCTAGGCGCTGCAGTCTGGAACCGCGAGACCGCTACGGTCGCAGGTTCGAATCCTACCTCGGGTATCGATGTGTGTGATGTCCTTAGGTTAGTTAGGTTTAAGTAGGTCTAAATTCTAGGGGACTGATGACCTCAGATATTAAGTCCCATAGTTCTCAGAGCCATTTGACATCTTCCTTCTATATTGTAGCACAATCGTTTGTGTCAGCTGGTTTTATTCTATTTACTCAACATATGCAAACCTTTATTTGCTGTATAACTTCGAATGTTTCTTTGTTCCTTTAGTAACAATATCTCGCTCCTATACATTTGGGTATAATCAAAATGGGGAGGGAGCGTTACCGATTTCATAGGTGAGTTGGAATGGCAATAGAAGAAGGTCATTTTCATTACGGTGAAACGGTTTTACGAACTTTAAGTCTCCAATATTTCCCCCGAGTACGATAATATATTGTTGGCGCCCATCTTTATACCGAGATATGATCGTTTAATAAACTAAAAGAAACCAGAGCTCACATGGAAAAAGTTTGATTGTATTTCCCACGCAATGTTAGAGAGTGGAACGGTAGACAAATAGTACGAAAGCTTTTTGATGAACCCTCTGCCAGGCACTTAAATGGAGTTGCAGAGCTGTAATGTAGATATAGATTAAGATGTATTTAACAGCTACATTGTCTATTCGACCTATGCAATAAGTAATTCACCATAAGAATGTTTACTCATTCTTGTTTTTAAATACTGATAAATGGTGTTATCTCCCTTCTTACGTTATATTGTTCTTCTTCTTCTTCTTTGTCTTCTTCTTTCGAGTAATCCATTTGGAGAGTACGATGAATCAACTTTGGCTACTCTACATTGTATTAGATTTCCCTAGTTTCCAAATTTCCTTCATCCTTGTAGAGTGTTGTTCCCTTTCTTCTTGAGTCCACTTTCGTCTAGTTGTTTTCTTCTCTCCTGAAATTATGCCCTTTGAACTGACTTTGTGAAATGTGTTGTGTTTTCTATTGTGTCTATTGTAATTTCAGTGTTTTTGGTCGTATGAAACACTCCTTCCATTTTGTGCACTCTTGTTTCTATAGCTGGCTTTTCTTATGCATTGTATATAGTCCAGTCTCCTTGGTATTTAATGAATCTGTTTTGTACTGTTGTCAACTGCAATAATTTGAGGAGCGTCAGAGATGTTTGTCATGAACTTTGTTTTTTCAAAGGATATTTGTAGTCCTACTTTGGTTGCTGGTTTTTGCAGTTCTCTTATTTGTTCTTGGGCATTATCTAGCCAATCTGTAATCAATGACATGTCTTCTGCGAAGGCTAAACAGTCGACAATGATCTTGTTTGGATTCCTTCCTAGTTTAATCCCTTTAGTATTGATGGACTTCCTCCATTCTCGAACTATCTTCTATAACACACAGTTGGAAAGCAAAGGAGAAAAACCATCTCCCTATCGGACAGCTGTCTTTATTTCAAACGATACTGAGAGCTCTCCCCTAAATTTTACTTTCGATTTAGGATTTGTCAGAGTTGCTAAGATTATCAGTTGTCTTTGTTATATGGTAATCTTATTTAGAAGCTTAGCTTACATCGTGTGTTCAATCCATGTACTATGAAATTTCTTGCATAATTTAGAATGTTATGTCATTTCCCTTTTAAAGTATATATATGTGGTTTCCTTTCCATCTTTTATATAACATTTACATTAAAACTATACAGCTTCTGTTGCGAACTCCGATTACGTCGTCTGAATGCAGCTTTTCTAAGTATATTTATAAATCAGTGTCACATGACTAATGAGGATTTAAACAGGGTGCCGAGACATAATTGCTATCTTACGGAGGGTTTGAATGGCTCTGTACACGCAGATGAAATCGTGCGATTTGGCTACAGATTTAGAGTTGGGTAAAGTCATTTCCTCAAATGTAATTGTTACATACATCTGTAATCTTAGGAGTATATGAAAAAATTTTACAGCTGCACTTGATAAGTAAGCAGTGTTATCAACATACAAGAAAGTAATAAATCGGTGTCACCTTTTGTAGGTGGTCATGGAACAAGATTGTGTACGATTAAATAAGCTTAATGCTGTATCTAAGAGCGCTAGAGTCAACACATTCACCTATGATGGGCTAACATAGTAAAACGCTCCACTTGCACTTGATCCATGTGCTTTAGTTTACATAAGGTGTAGTTTTTATAGCTAGCATTGGGGTGTCAGTTTCCTAGGTTGACATTTGAGCAAGGAGGTAGAAGAGATTCTGTTAACACTTTGTGTATACTTTGCCTCGGTGAAGGGATCGAAATCACTGTTCATGCTAAAGCAGCCAAGTTACAGCTGATGTTGTAACATGTAAGGAAACAAATAGTCTTCTAAGGCATTTATTAATTATTGCGTATTCATTTACACAAAATATATGGAAAAAATCCGGATGTGAATGAGACATACAGGATATCTGCATTTACTGTTAATAGTAATGACAGGGGGACTACACATTGGTGAAATGGTAGAAAATGGTGGGTTTCAAGGGCGTTTCTTACGTTACAGGAGACGCAAAAAAGTCTGTTTGTAAACCTCCATTTGCTTTTTAAATAAAACATAAAACAAAAGGCAAAAGTAAAACCCCCAAATGATCTTGGTTACTGGCAGGTGTATTGGATGCAGGCTCTTTGGTAGATTTGTTACCTTCTTTAAGTGTCTGGCTATAAAAGTGATAATGTGATGAGATACAGCAATAGACAGTTGTTTACATGATACTGCGGCCGTCAGTAACGTAGATGAGAAGTAGATGTTTTGGATGTTCTACATAGTTTACACTGCGTTAGAGATAAACGATCACATATCCTATGGTAAATTTGGCAAAAGGCTGTGTAATTATATACACATAAAACATCTCCATGTTTGGCTAAAGTATGACATCGCACGTCAAAATTCTATATCAGGACAAATAATACCTAATTATGCCAAATATTAATAAAATATGTATGATTACATTGTGATCTAAACATCTCCTTCGAAAAAACTGGCAAACGTTAAAGTAGCAAGCCTTTAGTGCTAGAATGTAGAATTTTCAGACAAGAGTCTACACAGTACCACTGTTTTTTGGCGTAGAGACTTTTCTACAGGGTCTACAGGGTTAGAAAGCATCATACTGTATCCTGCGGTTGAGAACTTTTGTTACGGCATTGAGACATTTACTACAAAGTTCTCTTGGTGGCTGCGGACGGTGTACTGAACAACATTACAACAGTATTTAAGTCATTTGTAGACTAATAATTGTACCTGTTACAAGTCGTAAATTTTTTGGTTGTTAGTACCTCTAGGTACATTTGGCGAGAGCAAGCATTAATGGTTATTTTACCCTGCGCAGGAGGTTAGGTGTTAAAGCGTAGACGCAAAATGTAAAACTGTTAGTCAATACCGACAAGTGTAGACCACTTAGCGGTGTAGTTACGACAGTGCAAAAGACATCAGGTCATAAAGTTAGTAACGTGATTTTGGAAAGAGTGTTCGGTGCACAGAAAAACCAACCAACGCAAAATAAATGTGCCACGTAAAAAATATCAGCACATACAATTATTACATCCTGTATATGTGAGGGAGAAGACACCGAATGTCTGTAATTTGGTAGAGGAGTGACGAAACATCCTAATTTACCCAAAATATTGCCTAGTGCAAGGGTTGAATATCTGATGTAAGTATAAGCTGTGAAATAAGATTATTTTACAATGTAAGTGCCAGATGTCACGACATATTTATATTTTAATAGAGGAACCAGAAAAGTTTCTAAATTATACAGGTGAACATTAATAAAACCGACAAACTACAGGGACGCATTCCTGACTGGAAATGGAGGAAAAAAGGTCCTATCAACATACGTCCGGAAATGCATCGTTGCTACGGTAGATGGCGCTGGAAAATGAAAGTTCCTCTGACCACGTTCAATGTGTTCCTTGTGTGTTGCAGGCTGAATTATTGACGCAGCGTACTGTAAGCAGCGGAATGTTCCGGTATGCATTATGCATACCGGAAATAGGGCGAGATGGTGTTTGTATACAGCCAACTAGATGGGAACTGTCAAGTGGCATCACTGCTAGCGCCCCCACAGACACCAACCACACCATACAACATTTCAAGCCCTTCTTGTGCGTTTATGTGATCATGCGTCCTTTCAGACAGACGAAAGTGCAGGGAGGTGGTGGATTGCGCGTACAGAATATTTTTAGGGCCGGGTTCCACAGGATATTGAGTCTACCTCTAGAACAAGTTCCTGGCCAGTGGCCCATCAAGATGGTGTAAGTCGAAGTACGACTGTGCGTATCCTGCATGACAACCGCTACTATAGCTGTCAACTAGAACGAGTACAAGGATTATCACTAGCGAATTTCCCTATACGGAAAGGATTTTGTCGATGGTTTTTGGTTGGTTCAAATGGCTCTGAGCACTGTGGGACTTAACTGCTGTGGTCATCAGTCCCCTATAACTTAGAACTACTTAAACCTAAATAACCTAAGGACATCACACACATCCATGCCCAAGGCAGGATTCGAACCTGCGACCGTAGCGGTCGCGCGGTCCCAGACTGTGGCGCCTAGAACCGCTCGGCCACTCCGGCCGGCTGTCGATGGTTTTTACCTCAGACTATAGCAATTATGAGATTTCTGTCATTAGCCTTCTTTAACGACGTGTGAACACATGCATTGCACGCCACGGAAGGCACTTTCAACATCTGCTTTGACGTGGATACAATGCAGCTCTGTATTGTGTTCCGCGACAATTTGTTGTCGTGGCACTCACACCATCTATTTCCTGACACATGTTCAGGGGACCTTCTTTCCTCCATTTCCAGTCCGGAATCCATGTCTGCAATTTGTCCGTTTTATTCATGTTCACCCTGTACGTCAAAATATGTATTGCATGGACTGCGGAAATGATATAGACACCAACTCCCAAACAAGATTACTATTTAATATAGAACGGAGAAGCCATAGGATGTATTTATTTTAATAAGGGTACAATGCTAAAGATTCTCTGACTGCTGATGGAAATACAAAAAAAGTTGCGAATAGACAGGGGCTTTGCAGTATGCGTCCCTGAACAGTGCAAGGTTGCAATATAACTGTCAAGCTACAACAAGGTTGCTATAACATTGTAAAGCTACAGCCACAATACACACATTGCCATCTAGATATTTGACAGTTAACACTGGCATCTGGTGAGGTGGCAATTGATGGTACCACTAACAAGGCAAAACATGATGATAGAAAACGTCGCTGGTACATAGTGCTTTGCAATAGATATCACTCTACTGTGCAAGGATGCAGTGTAGCAGTGAAGCTGTCATATTACTTTAATAAATACGCCCTGCTGAATTTGCTCCCTAAATATGTACTTTTTGGCGGAGAGTAACTGTATGTGTACAAAAGACACCCAGGTAGCTTATCATGATACGGTAGTATGATTATATCTACATCTCTAATTGCAAATGAAAAAAAATCAATATTGTGTCAAAATAAGATTGCCTGTATTAATATTTATCGAAATACGTAATGTTTCGAATACAAAACACACATGGAACTATACTCATATCTTAATTTTTCTGTAGCAGTAAGAAAATGCACATGGGTCATATGTTGGTGCTACTGACAAAAATTCCGTAAGTAAATGGTTGGTTGTGACAGACCCATAAAGCAACCTCAATGGTATAAATGATCCAATGGGTACCGTCAGAAGCTCCATGAGGAAGGTAGCAGATAATGTGATTGTCTATAAGAAGATAGTTATAGCAGAAGACAGTAGTGAATTGCACAAAGACGTGCCATAGATTGACGATTGGTTCATGAACTGGAATTTGGCATTGGCTTAATATCATGTAGTGTGCACAAATAAGCCTAGAAATCCCGTAATGAATAATTCCACTATTGATCATTAATCACTAGGAACAGTAACAATCGTGAAACTCCCGGAAGCAACCATTCGAAGCGACTTAAAGTGGAATGGCCTCATAGAATGAAATGTAGGGAGAATCAGAGGATAGGCTCAGATTCACTAGAAAAATCTTAAGAAAATGTAATCCACCTACGAAAGGGGTGGCTTACTTCTCGCAAAATGATTAAACGAGAAAATCTCACGAATCAGAGCTAATGCGAAGGTATACCGACAATCATATTTTCCAAATGCCATTCACGAAAGGAAATGGGACGTGTGTTTAATGACTGAGGTACTAGCAGTTCCTTCCTTGGAACAATATTCAAGTAACAGACTTCGTTGTAAAATAACTTTTTTTCTAGCGGCAGTCACAGTTTACTCTGAGCAACACGCCATGTCTAAAAAAAATGGTTCAAATGGCTCTGAGCACTATGGAACTCAACTGCTGAGGTCATAAGTCCCCTAGAACTTAGAACTACTTAAACCTAACTAACCTAAGGACATCACACACATCCATGCCCGAGGCAGGATTCGAAACTGCGAGCGTAGCTGTCGCACGGTTCCGGACGGCGCGCCTAGAACCGCGAGACCACCGCGGCCGGCACGCCAAGTCTGCTCGTCATGCTTCCGCCAGACGATTAGCAGAATGTTTACGATCAGTCTTCTTGGATTTGGTCTTTGACATTACATACGACAACTAGACCACTTATGGCATAACTTCAGCACATTCAAAGAACCGAATCCACTCGTACCACGCTACATGTGTAATAATACTGCTGAGATGGTTTCCATTAACCATTAAGGCTATTCCTTACTATGACCTCGATCAGTATATTGTTTCCCGATAACGGTCCTATATAAAGCCTCATTAAGGCGGAGTTTCATCTAATAATTTGGGTCCGGATATACAGGGCATCATGTACTCGTAATTTAAAATCGTCTTTCCAGAGTGTCTTGCCAGTAGATGACGGAGGCGTAGCCAACGTAATAAATTCCTTGTGGACTACCTGTAAAATGTTCGTGTTTAATAGCAGTAAACGTGTGATTATATAATTCCCACGCCAACCAAAGACAATTTAAGTATCATACGGAGCAACAGGAACTGAGCCGACGTCAACCCGTTCCAGAACATTCAATCTGGATCATCGTCTTCTAGCTACCGTCGTGTTCTGCCGCCGGCTGCTATCTTCCAGCCAGCCGGTCGCTATCTTAACTACACCACTGTTCGTGTTACCACTGACACTTCCCCACCGACATTGCTCGCAAGGTAATCCCGTCTGCACAAATGCTAAAACATCGCCTACGCTGGCAGCGAGCCAACAAGGTAGGTGATTCATTACTGCCGTGATTATTGGCTCAATCATCTAGCCAGTCGCAGCCAAACACACGTGCGTGGGCGTCCATCTGACGTTGTTCGTTTCCCCGCTTAGTTCCTTCCAGAAAATTCTAAGAAATACATCAAGCGATAGAAATTATTTATCAGAATCCCTGAGACAACACTTTAAGTATTAAGAACCGATGTACGAATTTATTTTAAGATCTGATCTTCAATATGTAACCTATTACGATCACTGCAGAATAAGAATTATGTACATCTGAACGGTGTTTAAGAAACAGTGGGCTTAAAT
Source organism: Schistocerca serialis cubense (assembly GCF_023864345.2). NCBI lineage: Eukaryota > Metazoa > Arthropoda > Insecta > Orthoptera > Acrididae > Schistocerca > Schistocerca serialis. Next base: position 485,776,296 of record NC_064640.1, on the reverse strand, counting down.
GGAGGTTAATTAATTTAAGAATATCTTGGTATTTCTGAGAAACAATTAAAACTAAAAAGAAATCCGATTAAGTTCGTCATATCAAGTTCTTCAAATTACCCCATCAGTGGTGCAGCAAAATAATGAAGCGTTTAGCATATCTTCCTTTGGCATTGAGGATACACTTAAGTAAATTCCTAGAAAAATCTGTTTAACAAGCATGTCATTCGACATATCTTAAATTTAACAATATTTGTTTTTTACCGCGCTAATTCCCGTGTCTCTCCTTTCCCAACGCTGTACTCCAGTACTCCATAATAGATGTAGGTTCCACAGAATCTGATCCTATTACCAACTGAGGGGCAAAAAATTTAAATTTATCGGTGGAGGTTCCCCTTCGAATCGTCATCTGTACCAGGAAGATGCCACCTCATTGTTTAATCACTTGACTATATCACTCCCAGATCTAAGTTCTCATGCACCACCTGCAACTGCTTGTTTACTTTGAGAAATATTCAAATACATTTCTTTTCACTGTTATCCTAGATTCCATTGTTATAACGTTAGAAAACTGAAAGGTACCTTTCCAGCTGTATTGTACGAACTGTAGCTGTTCATCGATTTCAGTTCAGTTTTCTGAACCATAGATGTGTGTCTTTCGCTATTTTTAATCTCAGTTGACTCACTGGAATTTAGAACTTTATTAACAAGTCCGTGTGAAAAGATACACACTTGGCTTCACATATGAACTTCACTGTATCTTATCATGTCTTAGCTCAGCTCTGTATTACTTAAGACAACCCTAATTTCCAATTTAGAGGGTTTTTGAATGTTTTGGTCCGAAATTGTTCAGTGCAGATATATGAAAACATTAAATTCATATTATAACACTATACTCTACAAGACATACTGCAACTGTACATTTAGCATATACTAGCTAAGTTCAGCAACGAATGCTATTAGTAAAGTTGCTGACGTACGTGAGGAGATAAGTATTGCTAATTATATGTTACTAGTTCCCTGCTCCTCAGACAAACCCTTCATAAACGTAAGGCATTCCCATAAAAATTTAGTTACAGTTCCGTATGTATTTACGGTTTCCCTCTGTTGCACATGGCAATAGCGCCACATCCCAAACATGCGTGTTTCTTTCATTGATGGAAAATGAAACAATTAATGGGAAGTAAGATGAAAAATTCCGTAATAAAAATGCTTTTGTTAACAAGTGAATCATTAATAGGCCGCACCAGAACAGCAGTAGAGGAAACAGAACTTCCTGATAACGCATTCACTAGCGGGATAACAGCCAGCAAACTCCTCCGAGCGCTAGATATGCTGGTTCTGCTGCGTTGCAAAGTTTCGTTTGCCTTGAGCGCCACATCTACTTCCTTCACACGGACACGCCTCCTGAAGTTCCCAACCACCAATGTATTCTCACAGACGGATGAAGCTGCAGAAACACGGTACGCAAGAAGTTCAGTATTATCACCCTGATACTGCTATTTTTGTGACCTGTTTTAAGCATTTGATTCAAAGATCTTGATTCTTTCTTAGAAACGTCTAGCATTAATGTAATGAATGGTGTTTCAAACATTGATCTGGAAATCACTCAACTCCATGCGGCTTTTCGCGGATGATGCTGTAGTATACAGAGAAGTTGCAGCATTAGAAAATTGTAGCGAACTGCAGGAAGATCTGCAGCGGATAGGCACTTGGTGCAGGGAGTGGCAACTGTCCCTTAACATAGACAAATGTAATGTATTGCGAATACATAGAAAGAAGGATCCTTTATTGTATGATTATATGATAGCGGAACAAACACTGGTAGCAGTTACTTGTGTAAAATATCTGGGAGTATGCATGCGGAACGATTTGAAGTGGAATGATCATACAAAATTAATTGTTGGTAAGGCGGGTACCAGGTTGAGATTCATTGGGAGAGTACTTAGAAAATGTAGTTCATCAACAAAGGAGGTGGCTTACAAAACACTCGTTCGACCTATACTTGAGTATTGCTCATCAGTGTGGGATCCATACCAGATCTGTCTGACGGAGGAGATACAGAAGATCCAAAGAAGAGCGGCACGTTTCGTCACAGGGTTATTTGGTAACCGTGATAGCGTTACGGAGATGTTTAATAAACTCAAGTGGCAGACTCTGCAAGAGAGGCGCTCTGCATCGCGGTGTAGATTGCTCGCCAGGTTTCGAGAGGGTGCGTTTCTGGATGAGGTATCGAATATATGGCTTCCCCCTTCTTATACCTCCCGAGGAGATCACGAATGTAAAATTAGAGAGATTAGAGCGCGCACGGAGGCTTTCAGACAGTCGTTCTTCCCGCGAACCATACGCGACTGGAACAGGAAAGGGAGGTAATGACAGTGGCACGTAAAATGCCCTCCGCCACACACCTTTGGGTGGCTTGCGGAGTATAAATGTAGATATAGATGTAGATGTAGAACTAAATGAATGCAAAAGTAGGTGCTAGATAATTCAAACCATGCTAAATGAAGAAATAAAACCAGTGAATCTTATCTTAGCGAAGCAGGAATTTTTAGTGACACTTATTAAGTGATTACAATTGGATTCGGAATTTGTGTCGAAATAATACGATATATTCAATTCTGTACAATAAATACAATCGAGTCAATTACTAATGTAGCACAAGTACAGGGATTAGTAAATAGGGCAGATTTTCCAGTAATTTTGGTATTCGTATTGTAGAAAACGTGAACCGTACGAAATATTTATTGCACTTCTCAAACAGCTACGTTCATAGACACTTACTTTTCAGTTTCATTACTATTTTGAGAAGCAAATGTATAGACATCATAAACAGTTTTCGAACAGTTGACACAAAGGTCCTCTGAGCAGTTTTTAAATTATGACGTGGTACGATACTAAGAAAACTTTTATGTCGACTGACTCTGGTAGCAGAAGACTAAACCATTAAATTTTGGTATATTTTATGTCAGCCACATGGGAATCACAGGTATTGACTGCGAGTGGGCATTAGTTTAAATCAAAGTGGTAGACTGAAAATTTGTGTCGAACTGAGATTCGAATCTGGGTATCCTGCTTACTAGGCAGATGCACTGACGACTGCGCCATCTGGACACAATGGTCATCGCAGCTTTACGTACTACCCTAGCACGCCTCCCGTCACACCCAAATCCTCAACCTATCACACATACTATGAATGCAGTGCCAAGACGAGGACGACCAATGGTCTGCGTAGATGCACACCGGGGTAATTCGTGCAGTTGTGATGACCACTGTGTGTGAAAAGCGCAGTGCTCAGAATATATGCATTGTAAGCAGAAGACCCGGATTTGAATCCCAGTTTAGCATAGACTTTCAACTTTCCCCATTGATTTAAATCAATACCCACTCGCAGCCAATATCTGTAATTCCTTTGTGGTTGCTGGATGAGAATGGTGTCTGTTCTTTTGGACATGTCCGAAAGAACAGGCACCACACATACCTTTTCCATGATTAATACGTCGTGAAACAATACTTTTGGGTACTTCATTTACTTTAATACACAGAGCTGTCCAATTGGAACGAAATTTGATGTTCCCTCGTAGTTATCTCGTAGGCGTCTCTTCATCTAGTTAGATATTCGAAATGCGCCTTCATACTAATAATTCAATAACGAAATTCTTAGCAGATAATCCAACTAAATCTGAAAACAACATCGATAGCTATAACATTATCACAAAAAATAACGTTCATTACTCATCACAAAAACTTTCACAAGCTTTGCACGGTGTTCAGTACTCATCAACAAATGTATTCAGTCATTTGTCGAGTGACATGTAATGACTGAGAAGCATAATTAAAATTTTAAATCTAAAACAGAGACAATGGGTTCTGCAGCCTTTTTTTCTGTAGGCAAATTTATTGGTACAAGACAGTGGCGTGTTGAGCAAAACAATCAAGCTGGTTTACTTTTCTCATTTAGATTTTTCAATTAGTGTCATGAGCAGTATTAACTACCTTAAGACACTGTTGTGTGGTAATGTCAAATGCCCTCTATCTAGCCACACACATCGAAAATCATCATCATTTATATCCAACCTGTAGACTCACTCATTCAACGTAATCAGGAAAGAAATCGGTAACGTGTTTCTCTTACATTGAACAGAGCAAGTAGTACGTCGCTTGTTTTGAGCTAAGGTATCTGCATGATAACATTTTACGTTGATCGTCCAGTGGACTTCCTAATACATACCTTATACCGAACTGCTAGTCACTTTTGTGATTGCCCAGTTTCTTCCTGTTATTACGGTGATACCGAAACTGATACAGCTGCTCCATGACACACGATTTTGTAAGTTTGCAAATGTTCGTAAGTCTTGCACAGAGTAATTGTGTAAAGAGTAATGGTAACTGTCAGTGTCAGTTGGTGGTAGCTACTTCTATTCATTCCTATAAATTTTAAACAATTTAATAAAAATACACCATTTATACGTTGATTTCATTAACTATTCAAAGGAGTATTAAAGACGTTGAGAGGTCATGATAGCACTGTGAGGCAACGTCGAATTGAGAGCTCCAAATCAGCTAACCAAATTTGGCTTACAGCCTTTTGTAAGATTTCGATATGCGAAAAGTACCGACATTTGTGTCCCTTAGACGGCCAAGAATCTCTCTCCACATAACCTCAACAGTTTATTCGCATGACCTCAAAAGATTAGCCAGATTAAGACAAAAAAACAGACTGATAGCTGTTCAGCCATACCCAGCGATCTGTTTCTGTTCGACTTATCCCATCCACTAAGATAGTGTCCCCAAACCAAATCTTTACTCAGAGATTAGAACACTATGCCGAGTTTAACCATGTGGTCCTCATGTCCACTGCAGAGGACAGCTGTTACCGTTCGCTTCTTTGGAGTTTTCAGACTGTCTTCAGGCAGCAAATGTACGCAGGGCAGAGCACCGATAGTGAGTGTCCACTGTAGTGGACAACGTGCAATTGCAGTAACAGAGCTCATTGAAAATGCCGAAGAAGAGACATTAACAGCTGTCTGCTGCATTGGGCATGTGCGCCACAGAATTAATATACAATCCGTGTACTTTTACGGATGTGATAACGTGGCTAGAGTATTTTAACTTTTAGAAGAAATATCATTATTGGTAACTCTTTGTTTTGTCCGAACGAATTGTTTGAGGTTGTGCACAGATGAACACTTTTCTAGCATTCTGAGAGGTATAACTGCACAGAACGCTTTTCGTGAAAAGCTGAACGCAGGTGTGCTTGAGACCCAGGCTAGAAAATCGCATTAGGTCAGTAGGGATATTAATCTGATATTAATTATTACCCACTAAGAAATATATTGACGAGATCCTCTTTTTCGAAGCGCAATTAATGTTCCTAGGCAATCAAACCGTTGCAGTGTCTGGCAGTATACGATAGTGGTAGCACTATGTGCAGGATTAGCTTTAGTAAATTAAGAATGTTGAGCTATCTGGTCTGCAAGACTAAGACAATTTAGGCTGGCAACTACAAAGCCATCTTCACGTGAGTGTCCGGCGGATAACCGCCTTAAGATGGTTGGACGGTTACCAGCCGACATATTGTGACAAGAAGTCAACATGATACGACTGCCATCCCGAAACCTCGTAGAATATACAGAACGCCGGGAGAATTTCATGAATCACACCGTGTATTTTATTTGATACAAACGATGCTGATTTCCCATTGTCATACCACTTCTGATATCTCTTCTGCTACTTTTTTAGAAATGCAGAAATTTCGACGACACAACAAAGTAACGTCACCTAGACGATCCTCATGTGATCAAGCAGTGGTTTAATTGCGAGGTAAACAGCTGGTTATAGTACAGTCGCCCATATTTAACTGATTCGGAATATATCTATTCAAATCAAAGAACTTCCAAAATGCCCACTGAGGTTAAGGAGGGTCAGTCCGCATTCTTTCCTGCTTTCTAAAGATACCTTGGAATTCTTATATCGTCTCACATCGGGTATTCAAACTTTCCTGAAAATTACAAAAAGTAGATTCTCAAGTGAAATTAGCGTTATAACCACCCACAGGCTGAAATGATGGTCGGTTGGTTGATTTGAGGGAGTGGACCAAACAGCTACGTCATCGGTCCCATCGGACTAGGGAAGGAGGGGGAAGGAAGTCGGCCGTGCCCTTTCAAAGGAATCATCCCGACATTTGCCTGAAGAGTTAAGGGAATGACGGAAAACCTTAATCAGGATGCCCGAATGTAGGTCTGAAACCTCGTCCTCCCGAATGCAAGTCCAGAATGCTAACCACTGCGCCACCTCGCTCGGTAGTAAAAAGAAAACAATGAACATGTCACCATCGAAACAATAAAATGATACAGTACAAGTGTTACTGCACTATTCATGATTAAATTTTAAGTTGTATTAGGCAGGTTTATCATTGCCATGTTGACAACCAGCCCGAATGGAACACTTTCATGATTAAAGCATAGCTGCCTGCATGCGGTGATTGGCATAGCTTTTGAGTGATGCTGCAGTGTCCTAACCTTTCGAGCTACTAACTGCTCGACCATGTCATATCTGAGAGTCGTAAAATCGTCCCCTGTTAACATAAATGGAAGTAATATTGCATAAGATACATAACAAAAGTAAATATTACTGTTGTGACCAAAAATGTGAAGACTGGTTTCAAGCAGTTCAGCTGCCCAAGCAACTCTATCCAGTAGACGTCTAATCAATTATTCAAAATGACACTCACAATCGCATTATTTATTTTGCCGCCAACCGGTTTCAACCCGCGATGGGGTCATCTTCAGGGCAATATACACCAACCGTGCGCAGGCAAGGTGACGACTCCAGCGAGCGACCAAATGAAGTAAATTGTCCTGAAGATGACCCCATCGCGGGATGAAACCGGTTGGCGGCAAAATAAATAATGCGATTGTGATTGTCATTTTGAATAATTAATTATAAGTAAACCAATCGCTGTTATCTCCATACAATTATGTTGTCTAAAAATTCAGTACACGTTTATTTCTACATAGCTATTTCAGCAAACACTCATTTGCAACACTTTGATATAGTCAAACCTTTACCTCCCTCTGTCCTCTGTAGGTTTTAGCCACCCAGACGTCCATCTGCGCTGATAACATCGGTGTTGAGCACCCACAAGCACCACCAACCACGTCCGTCTGTCACCTAACTAACTATTGCATCACGCCACAGGATGTATCCTACTAACCGATTCTCTCCTTAGTCAGGTTGAGCCACGAATTAATTTTCTTTCTTCCAATTAAATTCCGAATTTCTCCAATAGTTATCGAATCTGCCCTTCCAATCCTCAGATTTTTTTCTGTAGCACTTCATTTCGAAAGTTTGTTATCACTTCTTGTCTATACTCTTTGTCATTAGTCTTTCGTTACGTACAAGACTACGCGCGAGAAAAATAGGCAAAACAGTTTGTAGCCATAACGTTATATTATATGTTAAAGTAAATCACTCTGTAAGAAACGCTTTTCTTACTGTTACCAATATTCATTTTATATCCTCTTCGTTTTAGACATACTTATTTTACTGCCCAAATACTGAAACTCATCTGCAGCCTTCCAAATACAATACCGGTAGAATCACCCCAATTTATTCTACAGCATTACATTATCGTTGTTTTACTTAGGGTGATGTTAATTTTACAAAACAGTTTCAAAGAGCTGTCCACTCCATTCAAGTGGTCTGGAAAATTCTGTGTGGGCTCTGTTAATGCTACAATGTCATAGCCAAACAATAAAATTTTCATTTATTCTCCCTCAGTCTTAATTCCCCTTCCAATGTCTCCTTAGTTTTACTGCCTTCTCAGTGCACGGATTGAATATCATAGATGAATATGCTACAAATATTCCATTCTGTCTCATTCTGAACTACTGCATCCTCTTACTCTGTAGAGCCAAAGATACTGGTACACCTTCCTAATATAGTATAGAGCCCCCCGAGCAAGCAGAAGTGCTGCAATACGACGTGGCATGGACTCGACTAATGTATTAAGTAATGCTGTATGGAATTGACACCATGAATCCTGCAGAATTGTCCATAAATCTGTAAGATTGAGAGGGGGTAAAGATCTCTTCCGAACAGCACGTTGCATGGCTTCCCAGATATGCTCAATAATGTTCATGTCTGGCGAGTTTGGTGGCCAGCGCAAGTGTTTAAACCCAGAAGAGTGTTCCTTTAGCCACCTTGTGGAAAATATAGGAATACGGGGTGTCACATTGTGCTGCTGGAATTGTCCAAGTCCGTCGTAATACACATAGGACATGAATGGGTGCTGGTGGTCAAACAGGATGCTTACGTACGTGTCACCTGTCAGAATCGTATCTAGACGTATCAGGGGTCCCACATATCTCCAATTGCACACGCCCCACACAATTACAGAGCCTCCACCAACTTGAACTGTACCCAGCTGACATGTAGGGTCAAAGGATTCATGAGGTTGTTTCCATACCCGTACACGTCCATCCGCTCGATACAATTTGAAACGAAACTCGTCAGAACAGGCAACAGGTTTCCAGTCGTCAACGGTCCAATGTCGATGTTGACGGGCCCATGCAAGGCGTAAAGCTTTGTGGGGTGGAGTCATCAACGGTACACGAGTGGGTCCTCGGCTCCGAGAGCCCATATAGATTGATGTTTCGTTGCATGGTTCGCATGGTGACACTTGTTGATGGCCCAGCATTGAAATGGGCAGTAGTTTGCGGAAAGATAGCACTTCTGTCACGTTGAACGATTCTCCTCATTCGTCATCGATCCCATTCTCGTAGGATCTTTTCCGGCAGCAGCTACGTCGGAGATTTGATATTTTACCGGATTCCTGATATTTACGGTACACTCATGAAATGGTCATACGGGACTTCATCGCTACCTCGGAGATGCTGTGTCCCATCGCTCGTGCGCTGGCTGTAGCACCATGTTCAAAGTCACTTAAATCTTGATAATCTGTCATTACAGCATCAGAAACCGATCTAACAATTGCGTCAGATACTTGTTGTCTTATATAGCCGTTGTATTTGAATAGGTATACCTATATAAGTTTCTTTGGCACTTTTGTTTATGTCCTTAGACTCTTACAACTGGGGGCTAGTTTCTGTACAAGCTGTAGAAAATTTTCCGCTCCTCGTATTTCATCCCTTCTGGTTTAAGAATTCCGAGAAGCTTGTCCTGAATCGAGAAATGCTATAAAAGTATTCTTACCTTCACTCAGCCTGTCTGGTAATATAAGTCGGGGAATCAGTATATCCTCATTTATTTGCTTTGTTTCACTGTAACCCAAACTAATCTTCTCCGAGGTCGGCCTCTTCCTGTCTATAAATTCATGTATTAGCAATTCGTATTATAAACTTGGAATCGTGGGTTATCAAACTAATGGTTCGACAATATTCATACCTATCAGAAACTATTTTCTTTGGAACTGGAACTGTTAGATTATTTTTGAGTTCAGAAGGTACAGGCTTTATAATACACCTTGTGTATCAGGTGGAACAGTTTTTTCATGGTCGCTTCACCAATGGTTCCGAACAACTCTGAACGAATGTCGTCTACACTACTGTGGTTATTTCGATTAGGTCATTTATTGCTCTGTCAGATTATGCTAGTAGTACCACATCTCCCATCTCACGTTCTTTATTAGTAATTTTCTCTTCAAATTTGTTTCCTTTCAGTAGCCCTTCATTATATTCCTTCCACATTTCAGCTTTCCCTGCTTTCTTTAGTTCAAGTGGTTCAAATGGCTCTGAGCACTATAGCACTTAACATCTGAGGTCATCAGTCCCCTAGAACTTAGAACTACTTAAACCTAACCAACCTAAGGACATCACACACACCCATGCATGAGGCAGGATTCGAACATGCGACCGTAGCGGTCGCGCGGTTCCACTTTCTTTAGTAGCCGTCTGATACTCATTCAACTGCTTCCCTTGTATCGAAAAATTTATTGAAACCTCCCAAAATCGACATCAATCCTTGCCACATTCCTCCAACGATCTATGGCATCACGTTTCTCCTCTGTTAATTCCTCTTGGTCATTTTACACTTCCTGTCAGTGTCGTTATGTAGATGACTTTAATCAGCTTTGACTAATTGATATTCCACATATTTATATAAACTTATTTTATCATTTAATTCAGTATTTCATTTCTTTTCCTAGGGTTTCAGTTATTGCTTGACATTTTCCCAATGCTGTACTCTTTTACCTCACTATATCGTCTTTCGAAGGTAACCATTCGTCTTTTTTTTGTTGTCCTTTCACAAACGCTGCCTAATGCTCCCTTAGAAATTATCAACGACGGCTGGTTCTTTCAAATTATTTAGGTTCCATATCATTAATTTACAACATTTCTCTAGTGTCTTCTGTTTTAAATTGAGACTTCTAACCAATAAATTATGGCCAGAGTCCACATCTGGCCCTTGAAATGTTTGACACTGTCAAATCTGGTTTAGAAATTTCTGTCTTACCGTAATATAATGCTTCTAAAATCTTCAGGTGGCTGCAGGCGTAATTCACCTGTACAATTTTCTCTCATGATTTTCAAAATAGGAAATTTATAAAGACTAATTTGTGCTCTGTGTAGAAGTCAACTGGGCGTGTATCCATTTCACTCCTATCTTCCAGTCCATCTTTACTTACAATTTCAATTCACTATAGCAATTTAACTTTGGTCTTCCTTAGTGATTTGAATAATGTATTTTATCTCATCTTAGTAGCTCGCCGGCATTGCTATTCCCTTATTCCCTCTTTACCCCGATTTGATTTTTTTTATGACTTTATACTGACCTTATTCTTCTTTCGGCGCATCTCACTTCTAATCATCATATAGAAATTCTACATGTCCAGTTCTCTTCCTTAAATTTTATAACCCAGCTACACGAATAAGGTATCTATCATTCGACTCTCCTATGAACAGAACATCAGATTTCGTTTTACCTATGACAACATCCTGCAAGGTAGTCACCGCTAAGAAATCATATCGGAGGAGTATATTAGCCCTGGGGCATTATATTCATGAGGATCCTAACGCCATTTAAATATACAGTAGAGATGCATGTTCTTGGATAATACAAGAGCTGTAGCTATCCTTTACTTTTAATCGTTCACAGTGCAATCGTAACAAGACCATACGGAAGGGTGTTGACACTCTTCAGGAACCATGTGGTAGTCTGGTCTGTCAACAGATACATCTACAATGTGGTTGTGTCGATGTAGCACTCACTCTTCCCCATTGAGCTTGATAGAAAGATTAATTGTCCTAAATAAAAACACTTCACAAAACAGTCAGTTTCTGAATTTTTTTAAGTATCTGTTGTCACAGTGACAGCCACATGCATGTATTACAGACGGACGCAGTTGAGAGGAAGTGTAACAATCACACAGAGGACTTAAACTTCCATTTAAATTGTATCTAAAATTTTATCTGTTTATTATAGTCATTTCGCATACTATTTGCACTATTTACGTGACATAAAAAATAATAGAAATACATAAATCACATCTCATCTCTTAAATACAACAGGTACTGTACCCATAATTAAGAACAAAACCTTTCTTTGCCCCTAAAGGATACCAAAGTAGAATCAGTGATGTTTAGTTGTTCCAGATAGTGAAATAAGAAAAAGAATGGCTCAGGTAAGTGTATTATAGAGCAAATCTAAGGAGTTATTATACCTCAACAGAAGAAACAAACCGCACCTTCTAGTAAAAATGTTCTAAGGTTTATCAGTAAATAACGTCACTACAGTACATTATCTCGGCAGATAATAAGTAACTTCCGGAAAAGGACACGAATCCAAATCTCAAACTTCTCTCAACTAAGCAAACTGGATACGCCACATAGCCCACAACAACATTTGATCTGTTAGTGCACATAGCCCACAACAAGATCTGGTCTGTTAGTGCATATTTTTTACTTTTACTGCGATCACATGTTTCATTATGAAATATTAACTAGTTTTTAGTTTTACACTCAGTGATATCTAACTGCTTTTTTAGACACTATGCCTTTCGCAATGAATCCAACACTGAGAACTTTGTCAAATGGCTCTGAGCACTCTGGGACTTAACTTCTGAGGTCATCAGTCTCCTAGAACTTAGAACTACTTAAACCTAACTAACCTAAGGACATCACACACATCCGTGCCTGAAGCAGGATTCGAACCTGCGACCGTTGCTGTCGCGCGGATCCAGACTGTAGCGCCTAGAACCGCTCGGCCACCCCATCCGGCTCAGTACTTTGTCGTTATTACATAGTTTGGCCAAACCTTCAGTAATTTAGTAATTCCTCCGTAATACACAAGTGCATCTTCATGCTTTTGCTGCGTATTCATCTATCCGATAGATCTCAGACGTGCCTCTGACTTCCTCTGCAAGCTGAGTATTTCATTGGTAGGACGCCTGGTACTGTGCTGATCGGTAAGTGAAATATCCTACTGAACCAACCAAGCAAATCAGTAGTCGTAATGCACTGTTTGGAATATGGTCATGAAATACGACGTGATTATACCAAATTTGTAGTTCAGCTTTCAGGTTATAGAAATAGTTTAATGAGGGATTCGAAAGTTACCGGAAGACATTAAGAAAAGAAAGGTTAAGTATGTTTCTTTCCGGAACTCAATTTATAAAGATCCTTCCGGTCATCTCAGCGGTCAGGGTCCGAAAATACTGAGGAGGTATGTGACCCACGAAATAACGGGACGTATGCGGAAAACAAGTGCACCCAAAATTGCAACAGTAGCCGTGAGTAGGAATCCGTTAAACGTAGGACTGCGACACAAACGAACGCTGACTGCTAACAGTAAGTATACTCAAAAGAACAACTCGACAGTTCTGAATAGGAATAGCAGGTTAATTTTAGAAATACTGTCTGCAATCTGGAAGTACAAACTCGACTAGAAATGTACCATAGACCCAAAACCAACCATCGTCAAAGAAGACTGTGATTGTTCATCGAAGAATAAATTAACAGTTTACGAATTAAATTAATCCGTGTAGATTATTCACAAAATCTTGTGATATACTGGGACAGCTAAGAATCTAATAAGAGGTAGTCAAATAAAAGTGAGACAGATGGAAAAATAAGTTAATTGTTCATTATTTCAAAAGTGATATACATAGCTGTTAATATATTGATCCTACCGTCATGGAGGAATTTCTGCGGTAGCCAGTGGAACAATGACTGTACTCAGGCGCGTACCTGTTGTCCGAAGCAGATCGACACCCACAAAACTGTTTCTTCAGGATACCAAATATTTGGACATCGCTTAGGGAGGGATCGAGACTGTACGGAGGATGTGTCAGGGCTTTCCAGCAAAACTTCTACACTGTAGTCGACACAGCTTTGGTAACATTTGGGCCCGTTGCAGTGTAGTCGATAGAAGCTTGACAACACGCTCCCCCGCCAACATGCTTACACATTTTTCACTCACTCCTGATATCTATCCATGCTGTTTCTGTATTCTTCGAGGCCTAATTAAAAACATTTGTGATCGTCAATTTGTTTCGAATGAAGAGGCGCAGGTCTGGATACAATACTAGAAACGTAGACTGTTGTTGTTGTTGTGGTCTTCAGTCCTGAGACTGGTTTGATGCAGCTCTCCATGCTACTCTATCCTGTGCAAGCTTTTTCATCTCCCAGTACCTACTGCAACCTACATCCTTCTGAATCTGCTTAGTGTATTCATCTCTTGGTCTCCCTCTACGATTTTTACCCTCCACTCTGCCCTCCAATACTAAATTGGTGATCCCTTGATGCCTCAGAACATGTCCTACCAACCGATCCCTTCTTCTGGTCAAGTTGTGCCACAAACTTCTCTTCTCCCCAATCCTATTCAATACTTCCTCATTAGTTATGTGATCTACCCATCTAATCTTCAGCATTCTTCTGTAGCACCACATTTCGAAAGCTTCTATTCTCTTCTTGTCCAAACTATTTATCGTCCATGTTTCACTTCCATACATGGCTACACTCCATACAAATACTTTCAGAAATGACTTCCTGACACTTAAATCAATACTGGATGTTAACAAATTTCTCTTCTTCAGAAACGCTTTCCTTGCCATTGCCAGCCTACATTTTATATCCTCTCTACTTCGACCATCATCAGTTATTTTGCTCCCCAAATAGCAAAACTCCTTTACTACTTTAAGTGCCTCATTTCCTAATCTAATTCCCTCAGCATCACCCGACTTAATTAGACTACATTCCATTATCCTTGTTTTGCTTTTGTTGATGTTCATCTTATATCTTCCTTTCAAGACACTGTCCATTCCATTCAACTGCTCTTCCAAGTCCTTTGCTGCGTCTGACAGAATTACAATGTCATCGGCGAACCTCAAAGTTTTTATTTCTTCTCCATGAATTTTAATACCTACTCCGAATTTTTCTTTTGTTTCCTTTACTGCTTGCTCAATATACAGATTGAACAACATCGGGGAGAGGCTACAACCCTGTCTTACTCCCTTCCCAACCACTGCTTCCCTTTCATGTCCCTCGACTCTTATAACTGCCATCTGGTTTCTGTACAAATTGTAAATAGCCTTTCGCTCCCTGTATTTTACCCCTGCCACCTTTAGAATTTGAAAGAGAGTATTCCAGTCAACATTGTCAAAAGCTTTCTCTAAGTCTACAAATGCTAGAAACGTAGGTTTGCCTTTCCTTAATCTTTCTTCCAAGATAAGTCGTAAGGTCAGTATTGCCTCACGTGTTCCAGTGTTTCTACGGAATCCAAACTGATCTTCCCCGAGGTTGGCTTCTACTAGTTTTTCCATTCGTCTGTAAAGAATTCGTGTTAGTATTTTGCAGCTGTGACTTATTAAGCTGATAGTTCGGTAATTTTCACATCTGTCAACACCTGCTTCCTTTGGGATTGGAATTATTATATTCTTCTTGACGTCTGAGGGTATTTCGCCTGTCTCATACATCTTCCTCACCAGATGGTAGAGTTTTGTCAGGACTGGCTCTCCCACGGCCGTCAGTAGTTCCAATGGAATATTGTCTACTCCGGGGGCTTTGTTTCGACTCAGGTCTTTCAGTGCTCTGTCAAACTCTTCACGCAGTATCATATCTCCCATTTCATCTTCATCTACATCCTCTTCCATTTCCATAATATTGTCCTCAAGTACATCGCCCTTGTATAGACCCTCTATATACTCCTTCCACCTTTCTGCTTTCCCTTCTTTGCTTAGAACTGGGTTTCCATCTGAGCTCTTGATATTCATACAAGTCATTCTCTTATCTCCAAAGGTCTCTTTAATTTTCCTGTAGGCGGTATCTATCTTACCCCTAGTGAGATAGGCCTCTACATCCTTACATTTGTCCTCTAGCCATCCCTGCTTAGCCATTTTGCACTTCCTGTCGATCTCATTTTTGAGACGTTTGTATTCCTTTTTGCCTGTTTCACTTACTGCATTTTTATATTTTCTCCTTTCATCAATTAAATTCAATATTTCTTCTGTTACCCAAGGATTTCTACTAGCCCTCGTCTTTTTACCTACTTGATCCTCTGCTGCCTTCACTACTTCATCCCTCAAAGCTACCCATTCTTCTTCTACTGTATTTATTTCCCCCATTCCTGTCAATTGCTCCCTTATGCTCTCCCTGAATTTCTGTACAACCTCTGGTTCTTTTAGTTTATCCAGGTCCCATCTCCTTAAATTCCCACCTTTTTGCAGTTTCTTCAGTTTTAGTCTACAGGTCATAACCAATAGACTGTGGTCAGAGTCCACATCTGCCCCTGGAAATGTCTTACAATTTAAAACCTGGTTCCTAAATCTCTGTCTTACCATTATATAATCTATCTGATACCTTTTAGTATCTCCAGGGTTCTTCCATGTATACAACCTTCTTTCATGATTCTTAAACCAAGTGTTAGTTATGATTATGTTATGCTCTGTGCAAAATTCTACCAGGCGGCTTCCTCTTTCATTTCTGTCCCCCAATCCATATTCACCTACTATGTTTCCTTCTCTCCCTTTTCCTACACTCGTAGACTATTGCAAGTATTTTCCATTAAGGCACTGAACATCTTGCCTCAAAATGGGATAAATGCGTTAGCATGGCGTTTACATTTGAAATACTGTAGTAAACAATTTATTTACTTTTCCCTCCGTCTGTCTAGTGGTAATGTGACTACCTCTCACAAACTTTTTGCATAGTTTCTATACCGGCCGAAGTGGCCGAGCAGTTCTAGGCGCTTCAGTCTGGCACCGCACGACCGCAACGGGCGCAGGTTCGAATCCTGCCTCGGGCATGGATGTGTGTGATGTCCATAGGTTAGTTAGGTTTAAGTAGTTCTAAGTTCTAGGGGACTGATGACCTCAGATGTTAAGTCTCATAGTGCTCAGAGCCATTTGAACCATTTTTGAGCTAGTTTCTACAACTACTTAAGGCAAACACTAAGCTGATATACTATCTGATCAGAAGTATCTGGGCACCTATTAGTGGACAATAATCTGAAGTGAGTCTACCTTTTGCCGGCCACGGTGGCCGTGCGGTTCTGGCGCTGCAGTTCAGAACCGCGGGACTGCTACGGTCGCAGGTTCGAATCCTGCCTCGGGCATGGGTGTGTGTGATGTCCTTAGGTTAGTTAGGTTTAAGTAGTTCTCAGTTCTAGGGGACTTATGACTTAATATGTTGAGTCCCATAGTGCTCAGAGCCATTTGAACCATTTTTTTTTAAGTCTACCTTTCACCGTTATGATGGCCTGAACTCAGCAAGGGAAAATTTAAATAAAGTGATTGAATGTCTACAGGGAAATAGAAGCCCATTCTACTTCAAGAGCCGAAACCCGAGAAGGTAGTGTTGTTGGATACTGGGGACTGGAACAAATTCGATGTCCTAACTCATCTCAAAGATTTTCCATTGGGTTAAGGTCGGAACTCTAGGTAGGCCAGTCCGTTTCAAGAAAGTTGTTACTGATAAACCATTTCCCCACAGATGCTGCTTTACGAAAGTGTGCATTGTCAAGCTGACACAAACATCGTCTCCAAACGGTTCCTCTACTGCACGCAGTACACAATTCTGTAAAATTTGTTCATATCCAACCGCATTTAGCGTTTTAGTAAGCGCAATAAGGGGATCATATCCCAACAACGAAAAACATGCACCTGTCACCTTCTCTGTATTTCCCTGTTGGGATTACACATGCCAGATGTTAACATCCTGCAGAAATACGTAAAACCCAAGCCAACTGGATTGGTATGGGGTATAACGGTATGGATTACTGCAAATCACTCGCTTCTCCTCGACCACTGTATCTCAATGATTTTCACTCACTATGCAATGATTGTCCTGGATGCACTGCTAGTAGCACTTTGGAATTCATAGACGATTCTTTCGCTGATTACCTGCGATATTTACAACCACCCTCGGCAATTTCTCTTTGGTCCCTGTCAATCAGTACATGAGATATGTTTGGTCGTTGTCTAGCTGACTTCGTTCATTCACGTTTGCTTTTCACAATCCAATCACGAACAGTTTACTTGGACAGCTGTAAAAGAATTGAAATATCTGAGATGCATTTGTTACTCAGGTAATGTCCAATGTCTAACCTATAATCGAACTAGCTTAGCTCTCCTAACTGACTAAATCAGCTGTTAATGCTTTTCTACTAACAACACAATATTCGTCGTCTTCTTTTATACGGACGGTTTCCCCTCTCGTGACTTCTAGCGGTCAGTGACGCATTACATAGGGGTGCCAGAATACTCTTGATGAAATAGAGCACACCCTTCATCCCTACGTACACTGCACGGCTGAAGATATAGCCAGAGCTGAAATTAGATTTTCCAATTGAGTTACAGGAGTCAATAACATAACAGCGTGAAATAAAATCTTCACGCTTTTCTTGCCACAAAAGGACGCCGTGTTTACCAAGTGCCGGTTGAATTAGGAATAAAATTCGTGTAGTCACAAATTTTTGCACAGTCGTGGAGAGGGGTGGTGGGTAAGCGTGGTGACGAACATACTGCAAATCCTGACCGGTTGACTGTGAGCGTAGGGATGGGGAGCTTAAAGTCACTTTATTACGTTCCTTTTCACTGTCTCGAAAACCAAGGCTATTAGCAAATATGTTTTCCAGTACCAAGTTAAACTACATTAAATATCCAGCACAACAGGTACTATTAATTTTTGTAGGAGTAATAGTGTCTGCGTTGCAGGAGACGGAAAAACCGCAGTTATTAAAAAATTATGTTTTAATGGTATAAAATTAATTTATATTGATTATTAATGATAAATAAAATGCGTTAAGAATAAATATGATATGTTTGTGCCCCATATAAATTCAGTACAACCGCAATAAGGGATAAATTGTAACATGGTGGAAAGGTGAGTGTGGAGGAAGGAAGGTCGCCGGATTGTGGTCAATCACTTCCCTCCTTCACAGGTCAACCACAACTCCTAACTACCGGGTCTTTCACAAAGTTATATCTTCCATTCCACAGCTCGCACAATGAACCGCTGGCCAAGCAGTGTGCTTACTTACCCAGAGGTGTTTATTTTCGACAAGGTGCGTTAACACTACATGGAACAGAGATAACAGATATGGACTAGTAACACTAGTCGAGCAAGAAACACGTATGGACAGAATCTAGGTCTGTCTGTGTATACTATTCCAGAGGAACTGATTCTTATTTGTCCTATATGGCATCTGTAGCGTTCATACAGGAAAGGTAATTTCCCCCACCATGAGTACTACTCGCTGTCCAGTTTATAAAAAGACTATACCTCTCCAGAATTTCCCATCCAGTTTTCTCATGTGAATTGAAAAGATAACTTTATTGAGCTTTTGTTTATATATTCGAGTTATTTTCCGTTTATTAAGCGAGCATTTATTGCAGTTGTTGACTGGGTTGTTACCTAAATAAGCTCTACAGATGGCTCTGTCAGCGGTCTACCACACTGAAGAGCGTTCGCCAAATCCAATAAGCCTTCATTATGTATTCGACAATGTCGATTTCTTTGTCTCTACTATCAGTGACTGGAATACTTTTCGCAACTTGAAGGTACCTCCCCATCCTCAGCTGTTCCAGTATCTGAAGATGCCTAGAGGCTTAAATTGGCTCCCTCTGCAACGGAAGTCGGTCACCTAGGTGTTATGGAACTTCCGATATTTCAACACAAGTCAAACGATTTATTACAGCAGATTACTGGTCTAGTTTTAAACATGATCAGTCCTATTCCATCAGACATATTCACATCCACCTAGCAAGATATATTGTAGATGAATGGTAAGTGTCTCCATACTGTGCAGCCCACTCTACAAGTGCCAGCAATTTCTGAATGGAAGAGATTTATACAGTCTACCAGTAACACAGTTAATAGCAAGAGGAGTGCAGTAACTTTGAGTTCATTCACTGGTTCAGCACTAAGAGACTACGACATGATTATGTGGCTCTACAATATGCTGTCAACGACAGACAGCCGCAAGGTGGCGCACTCACCAATTCAGACCCTTTCCCACCTACACTACACAGGTCACTTACAACATTACACTTAGAAATTAACAGCTGTGAGTCATTATTTATAGGAACATATTTTACACAAAAGGAGACTTAAAACACCAAACTAATACTCAATTAATAAACTGGAGATAACTTCACTATATAAAACGAGCTCAGTGAAGCTGTTTTGTCTACTTACATAAACAACTGGACAGGAAATGCAGGGAAGATATAGTCTGTCTGTAAGCTGAAAAACGAGAAATGCTCGTGGTGGAGGAAGTCGCCTTTTCCGGAACAATGCTACAACTGCATTACAAAATGACCAAGAATCAATTTCCCTGTAGCATTGTAGAACAATGTGCATAGAATCTGTCCACACGCTTTTCTCGTATTTCTGTTATTATCAGCTCATGTTCGTATTCAGTGTAGTGTTAACTCACTTAGTGGAAAATAAGCCTGCCCCACTCACCTCCCCTGGGGAGTGTCTGCGGACTGCGTCGCCAGAGATTCATAATGCAAGCTGCGGAAGGGTCTGTATAACTTTGCGAAATGCCCTGTAGTGGCTTTTTATGACATAGTGCGGTAGAGAGAATGAGGAATTTCCTGCTCGCTCCTAATTTTCCAGACCTATGAAGGAGGGAATTGCAGGACCACAATCCGGCGACCTACATTCCATCGTGCTTCTAACCTCCACTCGCGCCTTTCCCACCTGTTACACCAGCAGAACAAAATTTATCCCTTAAAACGGTTCTACAGTACTTATATGTAGTACAAACATTTAGTATTTGTTCTTAACCCACGTTATTTATCAGTACACATTAATTTTATACCAGCAAAATACTGGTTATAATATTCTGCAATATTTGCAACACCTGAAGCACGGAAATTATTAGTCCTAGAAAAAAAAGTGAACTGAACTTTTTTATAGAACAATTAGTGTTGCTTAATTTTTTACTGGAAAACATTTTAACTAGAAGCCGTGAATTTTCGATATATTCATGCTCGTGTCCCACCGGTCAGGGGCTTTACCATGTGGTTCATGACACTTCCGCCTACGATTGCACAAAATTTGCGAATACACGATTTTTTTCCCACAGTCTTGGTCTTCGTTGACTGGGCTGTTATATTAGTACCGTCCAGACGATTCCTTACTTCTCCAAGTGGTTCAAATAAAGGTTGGATATCTTTCTTACACAGATATTTGCCGATTTTTACAGAATCTGTTTCGATGTATAGCAGCATAACAATCTTCTGTTTCTTTCAATGTTCTCTCATTATTTGCTCATGTTATTGCGCCTGTGTACCCCAGGGTCTCCTTAATTTATTTATTTCTGTTGTCTTTGGAAGGAAAAGCATTTTCTCTCGATCTTGTTCCGCCGATAAGTTCCTATCGTCAGGTATGGTCTTCGTTCTGGGCACCAGCGTCGTCAGACAGGAGATCATTCTCCTGGATTATGGCAGTTAGTTACTGGAAGGTAGGTAGGTTTCCTGTGCATTTCATATCTCAGAGTGCTATCTGGTTATTTATGAACGTGAACATCCAAAATCGGGAGGTGGCTGTTATTCTGAAACTACATGGTAAACCTGATGTTTGATGAATCTTACTGAAGTGATCGTGGGATTCACCTAGTCACTCCCATTTTACCACACCACGAGTTGTTCGTATCTATAGTAGTGCTTTGAGAGGCAAGTCGCTGTCTTTACTGCAGTCTCTTCAAATACTTCCATGTAAATCATAGGAGTGAGCCATTCGGCACCCCATCAAATTTTCATATTAGTTTCCGTCACGTGACAAGTATGTTGTTAAGTAGTGACGGAATAGTTTTAACATGAGAGATTCAACACGTAGTTGTAGTAAGACCAGCGTCTCTTTGTGAGAAACCCTTGTGAAGAATAAAAGGACATGAAATTCATAATACATCTCCTGGCATCGGTATGATCGTTTTCTGGATGTCATAAGCTGTGCCGATTTTCGGATGCGGCAGCTACAGTTAGTCACTTCGGCACCTAGCACAACAGTCATGTGTTTTGTCAGAGTCTGCGTCGGTGACCCAACGGCACTAACTATACCCCTGAACGGTACACCCTCGTTATGCACCTTGTGGAGGCCATATTGACGAGTTGGCGCCGGTATCTGCCGTTTCAACCACTTCACAATGATTTGCGGTCTCCCCCCGCCACAGTAATGAGTGTTTTCCTCCTGAGAGCCGATGTTGTCACGTTGTCAATTTTTCTGTAAGTAGGATCGTTTGGAACTGCCACTATTTCCTCCACGTAGGTGGTCATGCGAAGAAGCTCCGTGGCGTGTCCCTCGTCAGCTGTAAGAATGTTTATGTCCTCGTTCTGATCCAACTTCTACAGAGATCCACTTTCTGATGCTTAGATGTTAGATGGGGCTTGTAGAGCGGTAGTGAGAATGTGGCATGTCGTCCGAAGGATTTTCTCGGCTGCTGCAGGTGGAAGCCCCGTGACAGCTGTAGGTATGTTCTACTCCGCTCCTTAAATTTTGTTTTGGGAGAGTCATAGGTGTCAGAGGACAGTTCACATCAATGTCAGGAACCAAAGTGGTTGCCGCTTCAGTTTCTCTTCCAGTTAAATTGACGACAATTCCTTTCGTGTACTGCTACATAGAATGTAACTGCTGAAACATTGTCTAAACATAGCCTTTTTCTTTGTAGATGGCTTTACGACGTGGCCACTGTGTGTGTCTCACCAACTTCCTGGCAGGAAGAATGACATTCTCAACGCCATCTCCAGAATTTGCACCGGCGACGGGTCATATTCCCGGAATCATCCTCTTCATTTTGTATGAGGTCTTCGTCAGAAGCAGGGTAGTCACAAAAAGTAATCTCGTTCTGTTCTGCGAACCGTCCCTGCTGCGTCGCTGACGCATGCACCAGCGACTTGTCATCCTAAAACCGTATATCCGCCCCCACACGTAAGCATCGCATTAATGAAATGAGCTTCCTCATAACATAAGAATACCAGATAGTGTCGACTCGACCACATATCCTGTAATTTGCTCCAAGTTCACAGAAGAAAATCAAGTTACACACAGCCACAGACATAAGGCCACTGCGCGGTGACTCGCTGGTACAACTGCTCCTGCGGCAATACGCGTATACGGACATTTTCCGTCGAAAATACTGATTCGTTGGAAAATATAACGTTTCATTACGGGTCAGAGACACTGTCTTAGAGAACGTTTACAGCGAGTACATGTTCTTGAATGATATTACAATTGGTGGCCGAACGTTCGCTTTATTATACGGTTTTCCGAAACCTGCGCCATGCCATATCCACATTTTAGCTTACACTGAGGTGACAAAAGTCATGGAATATCTCCTAATATCCTGTGGGACCTTTTCTTCCCGGCGTAGTGCAGCAACTCGACGTGGTATGGACTCAGCAAGTCGCTGGAACACCCTGCAGAGATGCTGAGCCATGCTGCCTCCATAGCCGTTAGTAATCGCGAAAGTGTTGCCGATTCAGGATTTCTTATACGAACTGACCTCTCAGTTTTGTCCCGTAAATGATCGATGGGATTCTGGATGGGCGACCTGGGTGGTCAAATTATTATCCTGAATTATCCAGAATGCTTATGATGTTGTGGCCCGTTGAGATGACATCGCCGTTTGGGAACATGAAGTCCATGAATGACTGCAAATTGTCTCCAAGTGGCCGAACATAGTTATTTCCAGTCATTGACCGGTTCAGCTGAACTAGAGGACACAGTCCAATACACGCAAACAGAGCCAATACCATTATGGATTCATCACCAGCTTGCACAGAGTGTTGTTGACAACTTGGGTCCATGACTTCGTGGGGTCTGTACCATACTCTAACCAGCATCAGTTCATACCAACCGAAAATGGGACTTATCTGACCAGTTAACGGGTATCCCTTTGTCTAAGATCCAACCGATATGGTCACGAGACTAGGAGAAGCGCTGCAGACGATGTCCCGTTGTTGGCAAAGGTACTTGCGTCGCTCCTCTGCTGCCATGGCACATTAGAACCAAATTTCGTTGCTCTGTCCTAACAGATACGCCCGTCGCACGTTCCATACTGAATTCTGCGGCAGTTTCAAGCACTGTTCTTTGTCTCTTAGCACTGACATGTGTCTGCAAAATCTGCTCGTCCCCATCTTTAGGTGAAGGTCGCCGGGCACTGTGTTGTCCGTTGTATGAATTAATGACTGAAATGTGGTATTCTCGGCTCACTCTTTGCGCTCCGGTTATCTGAATGTCGAATTCCCTAACGATTTCCGGAATGGGATGTCCGATGCGTGTAGCTCCAACTACCATTCCGCATTCAAAGGCTGTTAATTCGTGCTGTGCGGTCATTATCACGTCGGAAATCTTTCCGCATAAATCGCCTGAGCAGCTCCGACAATGTATTGCCTTTTTATCCCTCGTGCATGCCATACTACCACCATCTGTGTATGTGCCTATTGCAATTCGATGACTTTTCTCACCTCAGTGTACATGCACTAAAGACAAACCTTTTGGACTGTTGTTTTCATCTATTCACTAGTCTGGGCAGAACGTTAAACACGCCAAAGTCGAGTTTCATTTCCCCCAAGCAAGCTGGATTCTGAGGTTTCCCACTGGCTTTACAGCTGGGGTCGTACTGTTCCCACCACAAGGCCCTCATGTCGAACGTCGACAAATTCTCTTCCTCCATAACAAAGTAAAATTAAAATTAAAAAACAAGCGCATCTGGAAAAAGTCACTCGACGATGACGAACAGAGAGTAACATGGTTTTGGTCCCCTAACTCTCAACACATTTGGGACATTGTCTGACGTTACAAGCTATTCCATAAGGCAAACGCTACATAATGACGTTCCAGATTGGCTGAGGAGGCCCTATAAGCAATTTAAGCCATTCGGCTATGAGTATGAATGGAAAACTACGAGATCGTTTCATTTATCTACACAAGGGAATTGCCAGGTACTTCCTTTATGTGGCTGCAAGTGGCTTTAGGCACTATGGGACTTGACATCTGAGGTCATCAGTCTCCTAGACTTAGCACTACTTAAACCTAACTAACCTTAGGACATCACACACATCCATGCCCGAGGCAGGATATGAACCTGCGACCGTAGCAGCAGCGTGGTTCCGGACTGAAGCGCCTAGAATCGCTCGGCTACAGCGACCGGCGATGGGGCTGAATCTTGCTTTCAGTGATTCATAGTGAAAGTCTAAGGCCACTACATTTCTACGTAGCGGAAAACTGCAAAATGCTACGTTTCTCTAGTTTAACAGAAAATTTATAGTTACAGTACGAAGTAAACATTTTATAAAGATTTAACCTCGTACTACAACAATGTTTATGTGCTATAAATTTCTCTTTGATAATCCTGTTACCCTCAAAAATATTCAGGTTAGAACAAATACTTAACGGTAACTGTAGCGAAGTAACTTCACATGAAGTACACCGTGTAACTGGTGATGCAGGTGCCCAAATGGAAACTAATTCTGTAATAATCATGAAGCTAAGGATCTCACTTCCTTCACCACTTCATCCCTCTAGCGCATCCACGGAGCAGCGTGCTCATGGGCATTGTATCGACTCTCGCGGCTAAGGTTGTAATTGTTGTGTAACCTGGCCGCCGCCTGCGGCTTAACTGCGGCTACGCACAAGTTTCCATTGTGGGCAGCGCTAATGCCTCTGCTACCTCCGGCGTTACGCGGCAGTTTTAGCAGAGTCCTAATTTGCGAGCACGTTCTGGTCGACGCTAGCGATTTCACAGAAAAGGGACACGAACAATGACTCCCTTATCGGCGGACGCGCCACAGAGCGTGCGTGGAGTACGAACTCGCACACGGACGGTTGCTGTGGAAATGAATGTTCAGGATGCCGTCACTTTTTCTGGGAGCTTCGCCGAAAGCTTTTTATGCAGCGCTGACGGATGTCTGTCTCAAAAGTGCTCGGAACATTACTCTAGTCGTTGAGGTCTTCCGTGCAGCAGCTATTCTCCTCCCTCCTATGAGGCACCTGTGGAAACACCACTGGAAGGTCTCCTTTGCTCTGTACCTCTATGTGAATATAGCTGTTATGAATTTATTGCCAATGGGATTCAAATGAATAACTTGGTCAGCTTTCCTTGCAGTAACTAGAATGACGCAAAAAATCGCAACACACAAAAAAATACATTTGTCTAAATAACATATTTAAGTGATTAACATTGCAAGATAACAGGTTAATGTAAGAACGAGGTAAACCATTGCAAATGGGAAATGCTGGTACACTGACAACGGTGTAACACCCGGAATGTTGAATGCAAAGTTGCAAACGTGTATGCACTGTGTCGTACAGGTGCTGGATGTCAGTTTATGGGATGGAGTTCCATGCCTGTTGCACTTGGTCGGTAAATACAGGACGTTAATGATGGTTGTGGATGGCGGTGGAGTTGTCAGCCGATGATGTCCCACACGTGTCCAACTAGAGACAGATCTGGTGATCGAGCAGGCCAAGGCAACGTGTCGAGCTGTGTAGTACATGTTGGATTACAACAGTGGAATGTCGGCAAACTTTATCCTGATGGAAAACCACCGGTGGACAGCTGTTCATGAATGATAGCAAAACAAGTCGAATCATAAATTTGCAGTCAGGGTGTGTGGAATAACGACGAAAGTGCTCCTGCTGTCATACGAAATCTCACCCCAGACCATAACACCACGTATAGGTCCAGCATACCTAGCACGCAGACAGATTCGTTGCAGGTACTCAACTGGCTTCCTCCTAACCAACACACAGCCCATCACTGGCACTGGGCCAGAACCAGCTTTCATCAGATGCACAAAAGACGTCCTCCTTGCCCTCAGACGAACTCTCAACTGACACGACGTAAGATGCAAACGGCGGTTGTTTGTGATCAGTGGACTTTGTGCGACAGGACGTAGTGCCAATTGCTGCCCAAATTGCTGCTGCAGATGCTGTATGACGCGGCAGATTTTACTGCCACGTGGCCGTTCGGAGCCCAGTCTTCCTGCGGCCGTACATTCTCGTGACCACTGCAGTCGTGTACAGTGGCTACAATCCTGCCTAGTCTTTCTGCAGTATCACAGAAGGGACATCCAGATTCCCGTAGCCTAGTAATACGACCTCGTTCAAAGTCAGTGGTGCGTTGATAACGGCGTCTTTGTCGCCTTAAAGGCATTCTTGACTAACATCAAAGCATCACGTACAATCACAAAAGAAACTAACGTTCACGACCGTAAAAGCATCCATTGAAAACAAATATGACTTGCAGTTTCATAGTGGCGATACTAGCGCCACTCTTATGTAACTGGCGTGACAAGTGAATACACATCATCTTTCAGGTGTAGAAACACCACTACCAACATTCATTGTGCTGCTATTCTTTTCCGTCAGTGTATCTTTCTTTTAGCAGGCAAAAGATATTCTATCTGCGAATCTTCTGACCACAGACCATGGAGACATCGAAGTCCTCACCTTACTAAAGGTATTCTGGTGCCCTAATAAACGATAATAAAAAGGAGCAGAGGATATACTGCAAACAAGTAATAGAAAAGTAGTTACAATATCAAAGTACATTGATCCAACGCGATGTACCCCAGTTACACTACTGACTGATACGGAGTTGCAGTTCTGAGTTAATAGTCGATGCAGGGAAATTTAATTACATTGAAACTCAATGAAACAAGAAATTAAATCGTCCAGTCCCTAGAGCGTTGAGTTTAAAGAAACTATATGAACTGTATACCAGTAGACAGAACGTAGTTGGCCACGAGGACTATCGGATGCCGATATAAACGGTGGAGAGCGCGACAGTCCTCAGTGTAGAATGCATGATACCGACAGTTGGCAGCGCCAAGTGCGCTCTTGAGAAATAACGGTGGGCGATGTGTGCCCGACTATTCTACGACGAAGTTACCGAGCAGCTACTACTCTCAATTTATACACTACTACTTTCAGGTTCAAGGAAGCCAGTACATGTTCAATAAAGATGCCGACAGCTTCCGCTCCTCCGTCGTAAGCTGTGTACTGAAGTGGTACCTTCTAAAGAGGTTGGGGCGCAGCACAGACGTGAGCCTATCGAGAGAGAGAAATAGTCGCTGCTTCCAACTTTACCGTTGGGGAGAGGGGTAAGGTTGAGGGGGGGGGGGGATTAAAGACGATTCCTGTGGCCAGACCAGCTGGCGTTGGGGTTAGGGAACCTGTCTCGGCGCAGAAGGATATCAAGTGAATGAGAATCTAGTCTGTATACGTGGTGGCGTGTCTGTGGTGTGGCCGAAAACTGAAAGGAACGCCTACTTACCGTGCTGGATTCCGTCATTTTGTGACCTTCTTTATCATAATGAACGAAGGAGTGCTAAAGTTGAGGCACCCACGACATCTGATAGTCTGATACCTAGATAACACATCGACGGGTCCAGGTGGTTGAGGAAAGTTAATGTTCATGCATTAATTAGAAAATTAGGCTTATAGGCTTGTGAATTAATTTCACGATGTGTCAGTGCTAGCTTTAGATGATATCATAATTACGAACTCTTAACGCATCCGTGATTTCATATATGATTATTACTCAATTCGACACTCTTTCACTAAATCGGTCAGGCCTTCAAAGCTATTGAGTTTTCTCCGCGCGTTTTACACATCGTAGAGAAGTCTCAGAGCTACATGAATATAACAGAGTACAAGGGTCTTAATAAAGTTATACCCAACAATGTCTCTTAAATCTTCTCTTTTTATTTTCTCTTAAATCTTCTCTTTTTATTTATCTATGTAGCAGTTGTACATGAAGGTATTAGAGCCTCGAGCATCTGTCTTTCATCTGACAGGGTATCCTCAAATATTGTGCACGCAATTAACACAGAACGTATGTGGAAAATTCATTAGACGTTTTGACAATGCAAATTGCAATTCACAACGACCGTAATGGAGTGAAAATGTACACACTCAGTAATAATGATAATTACAACAATACTAATACTGAAAATAGTTGTGATAACTAAAGTAACTACAGTAAAAAGTGCGTGACTGAGGTAATGAGAAAACCAAAAAATTTATTCTTCAGTGTTGCACGCAACCCCTCAAATCTGGGTACAACATGGGAAAACAGGTTATGCCTCGCAATGAGAACAAAGTGCGAGTGGAACCGAAAGAAGGCTTACTCAAGGAAAAAAAAAATGCCCCGTTTGACTGGCAGACAAAAACTTGTAAGGGCCTTCCGTCAGAGTAACGGCGAACATCTAACTCCTGCTTTAAGCACCTAATAGAAAAGTGGGATCGAACGAGAGTCCAAAGGAAGCAGTCCACTATCTTTATGGCTTTTCATTTTGTTGGTAACGCCAAACCGTGGCAGCATGAATACAACACAAATGGTTCAATTAGTTCTGAGCACAGTAGTTTTGTTGCACAACGTAAATGACGTAGTAATGGTAGTACTACCGGTAGTATTAATAGAATAGGTAGACAAAGAAACATAAATGAATGTGTTGGACAGAAAAAGGGAGGTGACAACTTCTCTTTGCTCTTTTGATAATTTGATTGTTTGTTTTGCACATTAGTAAAACCGCAAATCTTTAAGTGTTAGCACAATGTGTATTTTATATTGATACAGAACATGAATTGCATTTTATAACTAATACACATTTGTTGATCGGCTAACTTCTGCACTTGTATGCAACCAAAGCAATTAGTTTTAATCTTAGTACAGTGTGCAACTATATTATTTTCGTTGTTATTCTGTGCTGTATACAATTTCCTTCATCATCATCAGATGCAAGAGGTTCCTGTATTATCGATAAATGCGAAGGTTTATGAATAACAGAAAGACGATTTATGTTCGTTCATCGAAGTACTGAAGCGATGTTTGATATATGTTTGTTTTCTTTTACTTAACTTTACGTTGGGTAAATTGCGTATTCTATCACCATATGAAAAGAACTGTACTGCTTTCCTTATTTTTTCTACAAAATTTCTCTGTTTCAAGCTAAAAATCAACAATGCTGGAATAAAACCTGAATTTAACACTGACAATTTCAGTTTTGATGTAAATACTACTTATTCTTATGTAACAGACAGGGAGATAGCTATGAAGAACATGAACGTTCCATAGGCTACCTGTATTGCATCACCCCCGTTCCCAGAACTCCTGAAGATACACGTCGACAGTAGATATTGTATCACAGACACAGTCACTTTGACTGTTCAAAGATGTCACTAAACCCTCCCACAGATGTAAATAACCATGCATGAGCAGCACCTATTACATGGAGGGGGTCCGCCAGCCGATGAGTTACAGTGATTACACCAGGAAGGAGGTACACGACTAGTGTTGCCTGTAGTTCAACCATGCCTAGACGGTCGAAACCGCGGTTCGGTCGCGTCCACATTTTTACTTTGTGGCAGGAAGGGCTCTCAACAAGGGAAGTGTCCAGGCGTCCCGGAGTGAACTAAAAGCGATGTTATTGGGATATGGAGGAGATACAGAGAGACAGGGATTGTCGATGACAAGCCTTGCTCAGGCCGCCCCAGGGTTACTACAGTGGATGACCGCTACCAACGGATTATGGCTCGGAGGAACCCTGACAGCAACGCCAACATGTTGAATAATGCTTTTCGTGCAGCCACAGGATGTCGTGTTACGACTCAGACTATGCGCAATCGGCTGTATGATGCGCAACTAGCGAGGTCCATCACTGCAACCACGAGACCAGGCAGCGCGGTACAGATGGGCCCAACAACGTGCAGAATGGACCACTCAGGATTGGCATCACGTTCTCTTCACCGATGAGTGTTGCATGTGCCTTCAACCAGACAACTGTCAGAGACGTGTTTGGAGGCAACCCGGTCAGGCTGAACGTCTTAGACACACTGTCCAGCGAGTGCAGCAAGGTGGAGGATCCCTGTAGTTCTGAGGTGGCGTTACGTGGGGCCGATGTACGCCGCTGGTGGTCATGGAAGGCGCCGTAACGACTGTACGATACGTGAATACCGTCCTCCGACCGATAGTGCTGCCATATCGGCAGTATATTGGCGAGGCATTCGTCTTCACGGACGGCAGTTTGCTCCACCATTCTGCACATCTTGTGGATGACTTCCTTCAGGATAACCACGTCGATCGACTACAGTTGCCAGCATGGTCTCGAGACATGAAAACTATCGAACATGCCTGGGATAGATGAAAAAGGGCTGTTTCTGGACGACGTGACCCTCCACCCATTCTGAGGGATCTACGTGGAATCGCCGTTGAGGAGTGGGACAATGTGAACCAGCAGTGCCTTAATGAACTTGTGGATGGTATGCCACGACGAATACGGGCAAGCAACAATGGCCAGCCGCTGTGACGCAGCGGTTCTGGCCGCTTCAGTCCGGAACCGCGCGACTGCTACGGTCGAGGGTTCGAATCCTACCTTGGGCATGGATGTGTATGATGTCCTTATGTTGGTTAGGCTTAAGTAGTTCTATGTTATAGGAGACTGATGACCTCAGATGTTAAGTCCCATAGTGCTCAGAGCCATTTGAGCCAAGCATCAATACAAGAGGACGTGCTACTGGATATTAGAGATACCTGTGTGTACAGCAGTCTGGACCACCACCTCTGAAGGTCTCCCTGTATGGTGGTACAACATGCAATGTGTGGTTTTCATTAGCAATAAAAAGGGCTGAAATGATGTTTATGTTGATCTCTATTCCAGTTTTCTGTACATGTTCCGGAACTCTCGGAACCGAGGTGATGCAAAACTTTTTTCGATGTGTGTACACTGACGGAAAAAATATAACACCATCAAGAAAGAGCTGTTCTACGCCAATGAAAGTTCATTACCGTGTTTCTACATGTGAAAGACTATGTCTGTTCTAGTACCGCACCAGTCGCATACGAGTGGCGCTGGTGGCACCGCTATGAGGATTTAAATCAGGTATCCTTCAAATACATGCTGTAACGGTCGTGAGCATTAGCTACATTTGGGATTGGACGTGGTGAATTGATATTAGTCAAGAATGCCCTTAAGGCTACAAAGACGCCATGACCAACACCTCACTGAGTTTGAATGAGGTCGTGTAATAGGAATACTAGAAACTGGATGTTCCTTCTTAGATATTGCAGAAAGACTTGCAGGAATGTAGACACTACGCATGGCTGCAGGCAGCGCTGGTCACGATAATAAATGCACAAAAGATGTCCGAGCCCCGGTCGGCCATGTGGCACTACTGAGAGGGAAGTCCCTCGTGTTCAGCGTATAGATCTGCAGCAGCAGTCTGAGCAGCAGTTGACACCACAGTGACACAAAGAACGGTTACAAATCTGTTACTTCAGGGACAAATCCGAACGAGACGCCCAGTATCGTGCATGTCACTGACCCCAAACCGCCGCTATCTGCGGCTTTAGTGGTGTCAAGCAAGAGATCGTTGGAGGGTAGTGTGGAGGTCCGTTGTGTTTCTGATGAAGTATGTTTCTGCCTCGGTGGCAGAGATGGCCGTGTGTTAGTTAGTAGGAGTCCAGTTGAAGACCTGCAACGATCTTGTCTGCGTGCTAAACGCACAGGACCTACACCTGGAGCTATGGTGCGGGTTGTGATTTCGTATGACAGCAGGCACACTCACCCTGACTGCAAATTTCAACGTCAGTCTCGTGATTCGACCTGTTGTGCTGTCATTCATGAACAGCATTCCAAAAGATATTTTCCAACAGGATAACGCTCGCCCATACAACGTTGTTGTAACCCAGCATGCTCTAAAGTTGTCGTCATGTTGCCTGGGCCTGTTCGATCACTAGATCTGCCCCCAATCGAGTATATACAGGACATCATCGGACGAGAATTCCACAAACAGCATTAGCCGTTCATATATTGACCGTCCAAGTGTAACGGGCACGGAACTCCATCCCACAAACTGACATCCGGCATCTGTACAACGCAATGCATGCACGTTTGCAGCCTTGCACTCAACATTCTGGTGGTGTCACGGTTCATTAATTTACCAGCATTTCCCATTTTCCATGTCTTCTCTAGCGCTTATCTTAACTTGTGATCTTATAATGTTAATCATTTAACTATGTTACATAGACCAATATATTCCTGAAATCTCATTACTTTACATTCATAATTTTTTGTTGTTGGTATTATTTTCGTTCTAGACGGTTCACAGTTTCCGATTTTTAGGGGAATCTCGTAACACACTGATCGTATACGCAACGAACGCGACCGTTATGCGATAATGTCCACTCGGTATGCAACACACCCAACATAAGGTAACGGGGATGCGACTTTAACTGAACAAAGCTGCTTGCAAAAATTACAATAGTGTACCCTTACTTACGATAGTCTACGGTGGCTGACGGTAGTTTTACAAACCTAGTCGTGATCAATGACTGTGAATCAGAGTCATTCTTGACCGCTCTCAGCCTTTGCGCATGCAGCACCTGCCGTTGTCATCAGACATTTCCCTCTCCCACAAGCAACGTTAATCCACCCATTCGATGCTCCAACCTTCGCAGGGTAATGGTAAGTATTAATGCATCACATTAAAGATCTGTTTGAAAATATTTAGTTTATTTTACCCATTGAGAATAAACGCTTACGAAAGCGACCCAGAGATCGTTACTAACTGAATAAGCATGCAACTACTTTTGAATCACAGTTTGTGACGGGTCTATCTTATTACTTAGAGTTTAAACACTTCATGACGATACATTATGGGTTTAGAGAAGGGTAGCTACTATGAATTCAGCCATGGTTTAAAATGGATTATTCAAGGGCGAGTATTACGACTTTTTTTCTTAGTTCGGTACCGAATCGGTACAATCTGATCCCTTAAGGGTTCACTTTGTTTTCCTTCCGTCTTTCTGTCTGTCTGTCCGACTTTTAAGACTCTATTTTCTCAGGAATGACTACAGATTTAAGTGACATTTGTGTCACATACTAAGGTATATGCGATGTGAGAAAGTTATGGCATGTGAATTGTGAGAAACTTAGTCTTCTAAATCAATGGACTCAAAAGATACCGACATTTATTTCACATCTTTCGATACTCACAGATTCACAAATCAAAATATATACGATATTTCTCATTGAGCTAGAACCATAAAACTTTACATTAAGTAAGTTCTCACATTACAACTAAAGGAAAAAATTCGAAATTTATGAATTCGTAATTATTTCACTTAATTTTTTTTTGCCATCTCTGATCCCTCTTTCTGTCTGTCCACCTGTTACTTATTTGGCAATAATCTACAATCAACAGTTTATTAAAACAACTTTATCGGATGTAGGGTAATACAAAACTGTAATGTTTGAAAGACTTGTTAGTCGAAATTGAAATATCTTATTCACGCCTTACTTAAATACCTGAAGATCTTGTTTTCACTTGAACAACACTGTTCAATTCTAACATTTTTTATGCGATGAAAGTCACAAGAAAAATTCAGAATTTCAGTAGCACGGTTGAAATTGATTTTCTTTAAGCAGCTGCTGAATGTTGGGTTTCAAACTAGTCAAAGTACATCTAAGGTCACTTTATACATTCAAGCGACTGCGATGTTCTGTTTTAATGATGGCCTGTTTCAATAACCCTGTCTCACATAGGTATGTCAAATGTTCAAATATGTGTGAAATCTTATGGGACTTAACTGCTAAGGTCACCAGTCCCTAAGCTTACACACTACTTAACCTAAATTATCCTAAGGACAAACACACACACCCATGCCCGAGGGAGGACTCGAACCTCTGCCGAGATCAGCCGCACAGTCCATGACTGCAGCGCCTTCGACCGCATAGATACGTCGATGAGAACTATCTGTACGAGTACTTTCAAGGTTTCTGTTGCCACTCCTAGATGTACAGGAAGGAATCTGGACCAAAATTCTTTCAAAACAATATGTGGAAACTGTTCTTTAGTGCAAGAATCACATTTCAATTCAATTAGATGTTCTTGAATTTCAGCAGGAAGTGCATGGACATCAACTGTGCATGGTGCTGTTGCTAATTTTCACTGCCAGTCTTTTGGAGAACAATGACAAAGTAGCAATGGAACTCTTCTTGAAGTCCTTACAAGTATTGGCTGATAATAACTCTCCAATAGTTGACATCGTACTACTGCCTAACTAGAAGTTCATCGAATCGAGGGAATGACGAAAGGTTAGTAATGTGAGCATCCAGACAACGCTGCCATTGTTATGACTTTCCCAAGAAGGCTATTGTGGCATCCCTGGCATACACTGATGTAATGTTTCTGCCTTGTAGTTTCACATTCAAATTATTCAGTGTTTCACAGAAGACTGCCAGTTAGGCTAGGGAAAATATAAAGCAGTCATCTGGAATAAATGATGAAGCTCAGCTTTCCTTTGTCTTAAATGAAATAGTTCTACCACAGACTTCAATTCACTTCGGCTGCTAATCCCCTTCGAAAGAGACCGGACTTTTGTATGAAAGATTAAATATTGGTGCTCAGCTCTGAGACCATTACCCAGGACTCGGAACAAACGAATATTCGCAGCAATTGGCTTAATTTTATTAACTACACAGTTAGCCATTTTCAGTGCAGTTTTATGTTTTTCGGTTAAAGTTCTACAAGTCAGGACTTGTCTATGGACCATACAGTGGGAGCCAATGAGATCAGGATTTTTTTAAACAAGACGTAATTTTCCTGTTGTAGCTCGGCAGAACATGATAATGATGTTAAAAAGGAAAACACTTCTCAACGTTCTGCAAAATTATATTTATTTGGTCATGAAACGGCTCTCGGCTTCTCAGGCCATCTTGTCTCCTGAAGATGGCCTGGGAAGACCAAATACGGTTCGTGACCAAATAAATATAATTTTCCAGAACATTTTCATCTTTAATATGAGGATTCTTTCTTTTGTGTTAGCAGGAGAGCCAACACCGTGTTACGAGTGGAGGCCGAAATGCACGCGTTTTAGCTCAAGCAGGCTAGCGTGAGGAGGGAAGAACTATACTGACGTGAGGTCTGGAACATGACAAGGAATGAGAATTCAGAAAGCGGACGTAATTAGTTTCATACTTAACTTTAATCGATTAGTGATGAACATCGCTCTTGACGTTACATGATTCACAATATTATCTGTTCAGAATACATTCTTGAAGTAATTATAGTAACTGGATATGGCGCCTTGCTAGATCGTAGCGAATGACGTAGCTTAAGGCTATGCTAAACTGTCGTCTCTTTAAATGAGAGCGTATGTAGACAGTGAAGCATCGCTAGCAAAGTCGGCTGTACAACTGGGGCGAGTGCTAGGGAGTCTCTATGTACTAGACCTACCGTGTGGCGGCGCTCGGTCTGCAATCACTGATAGTGGCGACACGCGGGTCCGACGTATACTAACGGACCGCGGCCGATTTAAAAGCTACCACCTAGCAAGTGTGGTGTCTGGCGGTGACACCACACTTTCTTTGACAATACTTAGGAAACCAAGCCGTGAATCTAACATGGCTGGTGCTTGTCAATAAAAATTCCATAACTGTGCCCAGAGGAAACCCATTTTCAACCAAATATTCATTAACGGCAGTATATACATTAGAACCTTTTGGCGTTGTTTCCAAGTTTTTAGAAAACAATTGTTCCTCCATTACTTTCTTCACGTTCACAAATTGGCAGTTTACCATTATGTGACACTGTCGAGCTATATTAGTAAAACCGTCACACTGCAAGGCGAACAAATGAGACATTTTCAATCTTTTAATTAGCTGTTCTTTCACATTCGTCGGTCCTACTGTGGGGCGGCGGTTAATTTCTAAAAAAAAAATAATCTATAATTTGCTGTATAAATGCTTGCATGTTGAATCAGTTTCTGGCTTTTAGAATGTTGTTAATGCTGTCTTTCGCCGTTCTCAACACTGGCTCTCTATTTACTTTTTAGCACCCAGAAAGTGATTTAACAAAACGTGAAGCCAGAAATTAGAGATCCTAGTGCCCACTTCGTCTGAGAATACCATTATAGCTGCAGCTTATAGCTCTGAGGAATTAGCAGATTGTCCGGGATTTCTAATCAAAAACGATTTTTCCAAAATAGTTGAGTATATTCTGAAATTCACTGATAAAAAACACAAGTATCCCTACAACCTAACTAACAGAGCAGTTCAGAGTCTAATGCGCTGATGCAACTATAAATGTCCGAATTAAATGTTAAAAAGAATGCTCGCCATAATTTGATGAAAATATTTCATCAAACGCCACGCTAAATATTTGGTAGAATGTCTGTCCCGCGACGGCACGTGAAAATACGACAATACGCAAACTGAAGCTAGATAATGAAAATCAACCCAGAATTAACACTTCACTTGAAATGTTTTCATGGTTCCGCGTATCTCTAGTAACTTAATACGGCACCCGATGCTGTTTGTAGCAGTGACACTGATGCGACGCGACTCCCGACACAGATGGCGTGTCATTCAGCGTCTGGAGAGAACTGGGGCCTTTTCCTCGCGCAGCGTTCTTATATATAAGGCCGCGGTGCGGACGGCTAAGGGAATGCCTGATCAAATCGGCTCTCCCGACTAGCCGCTGGGCTAGTAACGCACCACTTCAAGTTACATAATAATTTATAGCTTCTTTTGCTGATGGCCGATGAAGCTCTTAATTTAAACGTGCATTCAGCACGCAGGTAAGTATTGATAATAAAATTTTGACGTGGCTAAATTAAATATTTTGGGCGAGAGAATTAATTTAATTACACTGCACGCAGTAGATGAGCTCTGAACTGGCCCTTTTGAGATCCGCTATCGCTATAATTTTATAGGTATTCAAAAGAAACTTTTCACATCTTTATAGTCATAGCGGACCTCCAACCTATTTAAATCTAAACATCCTAGCTTTATTTATTAGCCTACTTAATCTATCTTGCTTCCTTCAGTTTTGAAATGAAAACCAGAAAATCATGAATTTCCACTAAAATCTTAATTTGTGAAATCCAAAGTACTGTTTTAATTAAATCATTATGAAAGATGAATCTAAATATAAATTTTGAAGTCTCTAGCTCTTTTCTGTTGCGCCAATGATTTTTTTAGAAAAACGTCCTAATTTCGAAAACGGCTGAAGTTATCGAACTGATATTTAACACACATTAATTTAGTATTATTCCTGACACGCTAGAAAAGTTTTATGTCATTTGCTTGATTTTTAAGGTATTGCGCAACATTTATGACGTCAGAGCTAGTTTCAGCAGACTGGCTGGCACACAATGGAAACTGATGTGAATTTACTACAGCGTGAGTAGGCTGCTTCCCTACACTACGTTGCATATTATTGTTTCAAAGAGGTAGCGTGTCCGTATTTCGCTGATTATCTTCCCCAAAAACAATACCAACTCGTTTAAGAAACGAAGGCTTGACTGAAACCTCACCAATAGCGTGAGCTTTCCTTCTCTTGTTATTAAAAGAAAAATTTCACTTTATGCGTCGAAAATTTTTTCATTTTCCTTTTGGAAGATACCCTAGTTTCGTGAGATTTAGAAAATTTCCTTCTTCGACAAAAAAATATCAGTTTAATTTTCAAGCCCGGGTGAACTGTTGTTAGATGACGTTCCGGACAC
This sequence comes from Schistocerca serialis cubense, assembly GCF_023864345.2. Lineage (NCBI taxonomy): Eukaryota > Metazoa > Arthropoda > Insecta > Orthoptera > Acrididae > Schistocerca > Schistocerca serialis. Next base: position 485,738,340 of record NC_064640.1, on the reverse strand, counting down.
ATAGGCCGCAATGAGGCGTTACTGATTACATTATTTTACACAACACACTATGGCACTTAGACACTGTTGTTTTCAACAAACGTGATCATACCTTAATACACTACTGACCATTAAAATTGCTACACCATGAAGATGACGGGCTACAGACACGAAATTTAACCGAGAGCAGGAAGATGCTGTGATATGCAAATGATTAGCCTTTCAGAGCATTCACACAACGTTGGCGCCGGTGGCGACACCTACAACGTGCTGACATGAGGAAAGTTTACAACCGATTTCTCGTACACAAACAGCGGTTGACCGGCGTTGCCTGGTGAAACGTTGTTGTAATGCCTCGTGTACGGAGGAGAAATGCGTACCATCACGTTTCCGACTTCGATAAAGGTCGGATTGTAGCCTATCGCAACTGCGGTTTATCGTATCGCGACATTGCTGCTCGCGTTGCGCGAGATCCAATGACTGTTAGCAGAATATGGAATCGGTGGGTTCAGGAGGGTAATACGGAACGCCGTGCTAGATCCCAACGGCCTCGTACCACTAGCAGTCGAGATGACAGGCATCTTATCCGCATGGCTGTAACGGATCGTGCAGCCACGTCTCGCACCCTGAGTCAACAGATGGGAACGACTGCAAGACAACAACCATTTGCACGAACAGTTCGACGACGTTTGCAGCAGTATGGACTATCAGCTCGGAGACCATGGCTGTGGTTACCCTTGACGCTACATCACAGAGAGGAGCGCCTGCGATGGTGTACTCAATGACGAACCTGGGTGCACGAATTGTCAAACGTCATTTTTTCGGATGAATCCAGGTTCTGTTTACAGCATCATGATGGTCGCATCCGTATTTGGCGACATCGCGGTGAACACACATTGGAAGTGTGTATTCGTCACCGCCATATTGGCGTATCACCCCGCGTGATGGTATTGGTTGCCATAGGTTACACGTCTCGGTCACCTCTTGTTCGTATTGATGGCACATCGAACAGTGGACGTTACATTTCAGATGTGTTACGACCTGTGGCTCTACCCTTCATTCGATTGCTGCGAAACCCTACATTTCAGCAGGATAATGCACGACCGCATGTTGCAGGTCCGGTACGGGCCATTCTGGATACAGAAAATGTTGGACTGCTGCCCTGGCCAGCACATTCTCCAGATCTCTCACCAACTGAAAACGTCTGGTCAATGGTGGCCGAGCAACTGGCTCGTCACAATACGCCAGTCACTCTCTTGATGAACTGTGGTATCGTATTGAAGCTGCATGGGCAGCTGTACCTGTACACGCCATCCAAGATCTGTTTGACTCAATGCCCATGCTAATCAAGGCCATTATTACGGCCAGAGGTGGTTGTTCTGGGTACTGATTATCAGGATCCATGCACCCAAACTGTGTGAAAATGTAATCACATGTCAGTTCTAGTATAATGTATTTTTCCAATGAATACCCATTAATCATCTGCATTTCTTCTTGGTGTAGCAATTTTAATGCGCAGTAGTGTACATCTTTCATCATTCACTCTTCTTTTACGAGACATTTTCACTCACACTACAAAACCAATATAAATACTATTCACACCTACAGAGCATAACAGGAGTGATGCTGAGTTAGAAATGAAGAATGTGGACTGAAGAATGTACTGTGCCAATAGTAACTTGAAATATATAAAAGTTCTTTACTTGTCTGACAGTGTGTTCCTGATTTCATCTGACAGCTGTCTGCGTCCTCCCCTAGTTAGTCCCTAAATGCCTCACTTGCTCTTAAGGAGGCGCGCTCCCCATTTTACGTACCACTGGCATAAATAAACTAATGGCCTAAATGTCGGTTCTGATGATTTCGCACGTATTTTCCCCTAGCCTGAACCAATAGGGAATCACACTGAATCGGCTCTTGCATAGTTCATATGGAGTGGTTGTATACTTAAGGCTGACTACCAGACCACAACTGTACAGGAAGCAAAAGAAGATTCAGGGCTCATCAATGTTAGAGACAAAATGCAAGATTATACTGATATCTAGGGCGTCAAAGGCGTTGGCAGAAGGAGATGGAAATCTCACGGCGTGGATTGTGAACGCACTGAGACCTCCAGACAACAGGGCCCCAGTGATGGTCAGCCATATCAATTATGAGTTGTCACATATTAAATCGTACATGACTGAGAACAGATACAGCAAACATGGGGATGAGGAACTACAAACGCAATGATGTCCTTGAAGTGCTCACAGAAGGTAAGTGTACAGGCAAATTCGAGAAGAACTTCCCCACAGCCACTTGGAATAGGATCTGTCAAAATACTGAGGTGAAAATCCTACAGTGAAACATAAATGCTATGAGGTACTGCGCTTGCTGCCACACCATAAGCACAAATGAGCGTCTATTCAGGATCGGCTTGTCAAATACTGATAGATGTTTGGGCTGTCAGCAGACTGATACTATACTTCGTTATTTTAACATCACTCGCAGCAAACGAGGTATGGCAATGGACAATACATATGCTTGGCAGAATTAATCGCAAGTCTCAAAACAAAATAGATTTGGAGGAACTGATAGCTCCGACGGGGTGGCCTTACCCATATCAAAAACGACTGGTCAATTTACTGATTAATTGGCTTTTTCACTGAGTTTGGCTTGGACAGGAAGAGAAAGTCTGTATTGAAATTTCAGTATGACTTCACGCAAGAGCACGGGAAAATCTTTCAACATAAGAAAAACAAAGCAATGACGCCAGTGCTTAACTTAAAAGTGACAACGAAAAGAGGTCCCTGTATGTAAGAGATCACGGTGAAAACTACTGCCTTCAGTTTTGTACGTGAAACCTCTTAAGGCTCTTCAAATACGACAATAGTTACTTACGTTCTAAATCTTCATTCTTCACGTCTACATATTTGCAGCCCTCTGCCGCTACAGGGTTCCGAACTGTAGCCTGTAACATGACGGCGTGTAACACCACTACGTCAGTGGGTGAGAAACAGCTTGCTGTAATCGAGTATCGAATTGGAAAAGTTCGTCCACACATGGAGCACACACTGTGCCAGACCATACACGAGCCCTGTGACACCTGCAACAATACGACGCCTTGGGTTCACTATTATCGAGCATCCTCCACATATTTACGACTTCACCTTATCCGATTTTGGTCTGTTTCCGTATCTTAAAAACACGGTCGAGGATTTCGCTTTGATAGTGATGAAGCGTGCAAGCAGAAGTGAGGTTGTGGCTCCGTCAACGACGACAAACATTTTACAGTGATGGTATCAACAAACTGCTCTTTCGTTGCAGAAATGTGTTCGTTGCCAGGGTGACTGTGTGAACATTAAATACGTATACATGAGGAATACAGATATAATAAGTTAATAACGTATGCTTTATTTGAAAAGACTTAACAATTTTCACATAAAATGTTTTGGAGGCAACACTTTTCAACACGCCGTTATTAGTATTACTTATTTCCAGTTAGGGCTATAGAAAATGTATATTTTACAGACGCATTTATAACTTAAAAGAGAGATTTATATCCTCAATATTATTTTGTAGCTGCACAAGAAATATACTCAAATTACTAGAAATCAATTTATTTCTGGATGCAAACACACTTCTACTTCCTTAAGAACAAAATTTATTTTCTGAGGAAAGTATTGGCGCATGTCAGTTCTCTGGCAACACGAATGCCTGTAATCATTTCTGTTTAATTTTTGTCTTACCAGTTGACTTTCATTCAGTATTCAAGAGGGCAATTGTTAAGAAAAATCAGGAGAGTACGTTTTGTGTCGCCTGGAATGTCCATAATGGACGTTGGGAGCTTCCAGCGAGTGGCACTTTCCGATATACAAGAAGCCGAACTGGAAAAAAAAGAAAAAGAAAAGAAATCGGGAAGCTGAAGCGCAGCACAAATCTGCAAATCTGGAAAAGACTGTGGAGTAAACCAGAATCCAAACTATCGAGAAGACAAAATATACAGAAAAGGTGGTTTCGCGGCAAAGCACGTGCATTGAAACGGAAAAGTCATGGGGATTAATCTCGACGGACCAAGGAAGTAGGATTTTTGAGTATTCGTTTTAATCTAGCCTTCACCTCCCAACGATGTGAAGAGTCATCAGTAACAACATCTGGTTCGGATTCCACTTTAAACTGTAGTTTCCCTTTCCACTGTTGGATACCTGTGGTAGGTGGCGTCCTATACAGAGACGTGCAACCGGCCAATTATAGATATGCATAATTAAGTTTGTACAGAACCCTTAGAGGGTGAGTCCAACTCGCAGTTGTCCGGTTTTGCTTAACGACAGAACTTCCTTCAGAGTTGTCTGGTCTGCTCTGCTCTGCGTTCTGACCGAGATACGATACGGAGGGGCAAGAGATTGGCACACCGCTCTCCTGTACGTTGTCAGATTTCTTGCCTTTGGAGCCGATACTTCTCACACAAGTAGCTCTTCATTCGGCATCACGAGGCTTAGTGCACCTCCTTCCAGCCTTCGCACGAAGGAAAAATCGGAAATTGAATCTGAACCATCCATTTGCAGCAGAAACCCTGACCACTGACGTACAGAGGCAGTCGTCTCAGCTCGAAACCTTATAACAAATGTAAACATTATCCTCCTGTTGCTTATACACACGCATAAACTCGCTGGACCAGGAACTGTAACAAATTGTAAACCACCCGTGGATGCGTCCAAGTGATTTGTAGGTTTCCTTAACGCTTTCATGATCTATCGTTCCTTTTAGCAACGTCTACTACTTAAATAAATTCTCTTAGATGGCCTCGGAGAAAATTATAAGAGTGATTGAAATCTGAATAAACTCCGGGGCACGAAACTGGTCCTTCTCTAGCCATCCGTATGTCAGTACATATCTAAGGGGCATTCAAATGAAATCCGGTCACTAGTGTAAAATAACGGTAACGATTTTATTAACTCAAAAATGTAGTTATACGCAGTATACATACTGAGAAATAGTCGCCAAAACTGTTGGCACATTTATCCCATTGAGACACTAGCCGGTCGATTCCAGGCTTGAAGAAGCTAGTAGGCTGCTGTTGGATCCAGGCCTGGACCCAGTCACCCACTTCGTCATCCGTTGCAAATCGATGTCCGCGAATAGCTCGTTTTAGAGGTCCTAAAAATGGTTCAAATGGCTCTGAGCACTATGGGACTCAACTGCTGAGGTCATTAGTCCCCTAGAACTTAGAACTTGTTAAACCTAACTAACCTAAGGACATCACGAACATCCATGCCCGAGGCAGGATTCGAACCTGAGACCGTAGCGGTCTTGCGGTTCCAGGCTGCAGCGCCTTTAACCGCACGGCCACTTTGGCCGGATTAGAGGTCCAGACACATTAAAGTCACACTGTGAAAGGTCGAGACCGTACGGTGGATGTTCCAGCGTTTCCCACAGCAACTGCTGCAGTTTCGTTTTCATCACATTGGCCTTGTGGGGCGGGCATTATCATGCAGTAGGATAACGCCATAGGACAGCATATCTCGTCGTTTCGACTGATGGCTCGCCTAAGCTTCTGTAAAGTGGCTTGATACGCTGGGCATTTATGGTGGTTCCCCCTTCCAGGAAAAACGAGGACATAATTACCTTATCAGAACTGGTGTGCAGGGACTTTGATTTCTTTGGAAGTGATGAAGTAGCATGTTTCCACTGCTTCCTCTGACGCTTGCTTTCCGTTTCAAAATGGCGACACTATATTTCGTTACCTGTGACAGTACGCAACAGAAAGCCGTATTCCTTTTCATGATAACGTTGCAGATGCCTCAAAGACAGCACCATTCGAGTATTGCCCTGTTTGGCAGCCAGTTGGTGAGGACCCAACTGCGCATAGATTTTTCGAAAGTTTAAGTGTCGATGCATTATGGTGCGGGCGGTGCCCACGCTAATACTCAGGAACCGATGGATCTCGCCCACGGTGATTCTGCGATTTTCCAAGACTAAAGCATGCAATTCCTCAATCATTTCCGATTTGATGACACGATGAATCTGTCCAGGACGAGCACCGTCTTCCACTGACTCGCACCCCTCAAGGAATCGTTTGCGCGATTCCACAACACTTCAACGACTCAGGCTGTACTCACCGTACATAGCCTTCATCCGTCGATACATTTCAGTCTCCAACTCCCTCCGCCTTCAAAAGCTGAATCGCTCCTCGTTGTTCCTCCTTGCTCGCCCCTGCATGTTCGGTTGTGGATGTTAACATGTGTGACAACCTTCTCTTCAGTGTGAAACCACAGTGGTGCTATGCAACATCAAACGGTGCTCACGCGTCAGTCTCTCAACCAATAGATGGCGCCACCATACCCGCAGTTACGTGGTGTCACCCTAAGTGTAAGGCAAAGGTAGACGCACTGACTAGGTTTCATTTGAAACAACCTCATATCGTCCACCGCATGTCGAACAGTGAGAATGGTATAAAGTGGAGAACCGTCTTGAATAAACCACTTGCTGTCTCCTGTTTCCAGGGGCTTATCGTGCAGTATATCTGCAAAATTACTTTTATGGTTTCCTTATAGACAGTACCTGTAACACATGCTGCACTAAAATATGGACCTACTGGACAGTTACTTACAATTGCAGCCCACGAATTAACCTTGAACTGTGGTTACTTAACACAAATTGCAGCATTAAAATTGAAAAAAAAAGAAAAGAATAGAAAAACGGATAACAGCGAGTAGGACTCGCACTCCAAGCGATTCGTATAAACGTAACTACGTATATAGATAAGAACAATTTCGCGTGCAACAATGGCATAGTGCAAGTTTTTCCATTTGAGACCATTTGGCGACTTGCCTCTCCCTAATATTCTTCAGTTACTCAATCGTGGAAAGGGAACCTACGGTTTAGCGCGTTGTTTGTGGCATCTACACTCATCGCTTAGATGTGAAGGCGAGGCTAAAGTGACGATTGAAAAATATGTGGTCCGATCGAGATTCGATGCCACCATCTCTTGGCACCCACGTACATCCTTAATCGCTAGACTACCTGCCCCGACAAATACAGTATGCAGGACCTTCATTTACAGGTTTTGATGAGTGAGTTTGCGACTGTCAAATTACGTCTTATATTTGGCTATATGTTTTGACTGAACTGATTAAGACACTTAAATTTTTCACATTACCAAGGGACCGCAGATCTCAGTGTTGTGACATAAATTTCAATTTGATACCTATACCCCTTCCTGAAAGAAAGTGGTCTTAACAGATGGACAGTCAGACGGAAAACTATAGGCAAAAATTACTTTTATGTCATATAATTACACATTAACAATTTTCGAATTTTTTCCTTTAGTTTTACTGCGAAAACTTTCTTCTTTTACAACAACACGATTCTAGTTCCATTAGAAGTACTCTATATGTTTTGATTTTTAAGTTCACGCGCATCGAACGTGTGAGATAAATTACCATATTTTCTGAATTCACTGAATTAGAAACTTATATATTTCGCACCTCCCATGCATCGTAGGCCTATGGACGTAACATAAATGACAGCTTGATACACTGGTTGGTTGATTTGGGGAAATGGACCAAACAGCGAGGTCATCGGTCCCATTGGATTAGGGAAGGAAATCGGCCAAGCCGTTTCAAAGGAACCATGACTGCATTACCTGAATTGATTTAGGGAAATCACTTAAAACCTAAACTAGGATGACCAGATGCGAGTTTAAACCGCCGTCCTCCCGAATGCGTGTAAAGTGAGTTAACCACTGCTTCAACTCGCTCGGTAGCTTAACTCTTCCATCCGATCCTCAGAAAGAGGGGTGTTAATAGGTTAAGAGACAAACAATCAACAACGTAATTCAATAAGAGTTCTCCTTTTACCGAGTGAGTTATGGAACCCTCAAGAGATTTGTGGAAATTTGTGAGGTCGTATTCCTCAAATGTGGTATTATTCTGTTAAAATGTTGATGGACTTATAATAGAAATTGATTAAATAGTAATTGCACATCATTAACGGAAAAATATTAACGAATAGTCATATCAATAACGCAAAAATATGTACTTTGTGTATGTTAACGATTTGTGTGTTCCCTTTAGGTACACATGACTCCAAGAATCTGTCTGCAATAAATAATTACTCCAAACATTTAACGAAAAAAGATGACAACAATATTAATATTAATAACTCAATAATATTTAGTTTGTGTAAGTCAACGATATAATTGTCCCCTTGAGGTACAAATGAATCTAGCCATCTGCCTACAATAAATAAAAAGTTGCTAATTATCATCATTTAGGATATAATATATTTGGTAACCCTTTAAAATTTTCTTATCGGAAACATCTTCAGACTCACTATTTCACTTACAAAATACTGAAATATTAAATTCTTGCATGATTCTCGCATAAATACTCTGGAAAATTATGCACATATAACTTGATTTTAATCTTTCCGAAATCGGTAAAAAAGTGGTGACAGGCTTACTCCTAAAATGACATTACTGCAGCAGTGGACCTCCCGTGTCAACGTATATTTCGCGGTTGCCTCGTTTCAACACGCGCTGAGAGTTTCGGATGCGTCGCCGTCCCATGAAGTTATTTGTCTTCGCGCAGTGGAACTAATGCAGGCAAGCGGAGATGGAGCTGTTTGCGAGGCTGCAGGTCGAAACGGCACTGCGCCCCGCCATCGCCGCAAACACTCAATATTGGGCCCGAATGCAAAGGGGAGCTCTCGTCCCACACCCTCGCCCGTCAATTGATATTTGATTGGAAAGCGCACCTCTGCGTCAGAACATTTGTTTGGGTTAAAATTAACCTCATATCATTTGTTTGTGTGCTGCGGAGAGTAAACTGCTGGGACCGACTCGGAGACCTGGCAAAGCGGGCCCGTCAGCCGTTCGGCAAAGAGGCCGGCCGCTTTGGCACATCACGCAAACTAAACATGTCATGAAAGCGCTGCCGACCTATGCTTTGGCACGTGGCCTTTCAGTAACCGGTAGTTACGTTTCCAGACGGTGTATCATGCAAACAAATATGACCAGGTAAACACTGTGTAACAACCGTATTTGGCTGTTATAGGGTACCATATAACTGAAACAGAGAGATATCAGAGTCAAACGAAATGTATTCCCAACATCGACAGAGAAAACTACAGCTAGGAGAAAAATTTTGCTTATGAGAACAGTGGATGTGATAATTAATGAGAATTAAACACCACGAAAACATGCAGGAATGAGACTCATTGCAGGAAAAATGGCATTAGATAAGGTCATTCAGCATTACCACCCGTGGTACAAACAATCACCCAAAAGTTACAGTTCAGTTTCCAAACGTTCCCGCGAATTTTGGTGCAACTGAATTTTTCATTCCTTCAACAAATGTAGAACATTGCTAGACATAAGAATTGCATCACCATCAAGGCTGTATGACACAAAAGTCATATTAACATCAAGTGTACTACATTATGTATATTCAAATGAACAGCACTTCAACTTGGGGTAGCACCATCTAAATTCTGCATAAAAGAAAGAATTGGGCAATATGTTACTCAGCCACTTGTTTCTGAGAGGATGGTGTTATGTCTCATGTAATAAACAGTAACATCTACAACCATGTGTTGACATTTGACAGCGGTTCACAAAAGACTCACGGATTTTTTTTGTGTAATGACATCGAAAGTGGTTTTATATTGTGAGAGTCAAGGCCCCTCAACCATCAGTTAAAGATCTGTGCAAGGATACTTTCGAATCAGTTAATGTAAGTGTGTGTGGCCGTGTAAGTAACACATTGAACGCAGTATCAGCACGTACGTAACTCTGAGAAAACACGTCTACAGAGTTAAATTCTTAATACATTGCTGTAGCTTTACACATGTGCAAAATACGATAAATTTAAGCATAACTAAGCTTCTATCGAGGATGAATATTTTTAACAACAAATTACGTAGTACATATTGCGGGAACTGAAATATGTATAGTCAACTTTGAATGCACTTGGGGACAGTGGGAGGAACGTTGTCACTAGAATTACTTCCCCTCAGACATTTTCCGCAATGACAGTGGTTTCACCAGGAGAACTCGCTCATTTCCTAATGAAATGACCCACATCATCAAAAACATCATACACCACTCCTGGCCTCCGTGTTAACTTGCACTGTTCTTGACAAATCAATTTAGAACGTTTCTACCTAGTACGAAAGGAATTTATGTGAAACTTCTCGCAAACTGGAATAATGATCCGAAGGGAAGGAAACTATCAGGAAGAAAAGAGCAATGTACCAGCATTAAGCGTGGGCAGTGCTTCATTTGTGACGGTATACAACTGCACTCCGTACCGGTACCTATAACAAAAAAGAATCGGTGCCGCAGATTATGAGAATTGGTACGATAGAACTTCATATTTTACAAGTAATAATGTTGTATTTGCACTTTTAAAATGCCCATAAAATGTTGGAAATAAAGTTTTAATAAATCAAATTTCAACACCCCCCACCCCCTCCGGAAAGTCACAGTACCGGCACCTCAGTTTTTACAAACCAAGCACTGGGTATGGGGATGATGTAGGTAACTCCAGTAAATCCATCTCTTACATTAGCAGTTAGGTCACCGTAATGACATACTCATTACATTGCAAGACGCCAAACGGAGCAGAAAGGTGATGTCGAGTAACACTAACCTTGTGAAGGGTCACTCTATGATATGAGTGAATTCGAATGAAGCAGAATGATCAGTATTTGCGGAGAAAAAGCGTCTACTGCGAGTAGAACTCGCGCTCCGAGAGTTCTGTAGAAACTTGATATTGTATACAGGTATTTCATCCAACACAGAAATCGAGAATCTCGACGATATCGATACTTGCTAAGTGCCGGCCGAGGTGGCCGTGCGGTTCTGGCACTGCATTCCGGAACCGCGGGACTGCTATAGTCGCAGGTTCGAATCCTGCCTCGGGCATGGGTGTGTGTGATGTCCTTAGGTTAGTTAGGTTTAAGTAGTTCTAAGTTCTAGGGGACTGATGACCTCAGCAATTAAGTCCCATAGTGCTCAGAGCTATTTGAACCATTTTTTTGATACTTGCTAAGTATCGGTCCCGGAATTCTAAGACTTTCCAGGATACTTCAGGTTTCAGATAAAATTTTTTATGTGATTTCATATTCGATATTGCAATTTTTCACTTGTTTTATTAATTTTGGAAGGCTATGGTAACTGGCAGCTTCAGAAGCGATGACTTCGTATGCTCTCGTCTCTGTTGTGATTACTGGTAGGATTGGATGGAAGTTCCACAGAAGGAAACGGTAAAGCCAGCCATACGGCTATTGTTCTTACGCTTATTTCGTATTCTTCTCTGGACTGCTTCGATGGATATTTTATAGGATGTCGCAACCTCATTCCAAACAACGGAACTGCAGTTTTGCATCAATTACTAGTACACTTTGCTCTGCTATATTACCGATGCTGTACACGTCACAGGCATAAACTGCCAGGGAATGTCCGTATGTAGAATGAAGAGTTCGTAAAGGACCTGCGATGCTAACGCTGGCGTGGCGTGGTTGTTACGGTGCCTTATGCCTTTCTCCGCTCGATAGCAAAGGCATCATTTCCGCAGCAGCAGGGGACTTCACCTCATCGTAGCTCAGACCATTAGCACGAAATATTTACAGATTATATCCACAATCTTCCTCGTTAATAACTCTACATGTTAGTGAAAACCAGATCAAAACTAGTTGGTGAATGATGCAACCAGCAACAAATATCTTTTGAATGTTTTATTTCACTGCCATAACCGGTTTCGGGCTACCATGCCCATCTTCAGAAGCATGTTGAGCATGGCACATATGTTATACATTTGATGTTCCTCTTTACAATTGTAAAGAAAAAGCATCTTAACAATATCATGAAGTGTGCCACAGCAACTTTTCTTCAATGTATGTATTGTGGTGGTATTCAAAAAAATATAAATAGAGCTAGAAAACCGTATGGACCAAAACAAGACGGATCCACATCTAGTGGAATTCTGGGGCAGACGACATGCTGTAAACGAAAACATCTATGTAACGAAAAATTTTAGCCATCTGAAGATGTGCATGGCAGCCCGAAACCAGTTATGGCAGTTACATAACACATTCAAATGGTATTTGTAACAGATTTCGTAATTCACCAACTATCATTAACGGCCATGGAGTTCGTGAGATCCAATACGGATAAAATAACAGATCATAATTCCTACAGTAGTTCCTGAGATTATTGTCAGTTTGGTAAGAATATTTTTACCTGATTTATGTACAGTTTACCATGTCCGGATTTTTTTCCTTTACCGTTACAGTGAAACCTTGCTTCATGTCAAATTTCATAATTCTACATCCTTAGGAAGTATCTCGTAGGTTTTGATGAGTGAATTTGTGTGTATCAAAAATTGGCCTTAACATTTTACTGCATTGACTTAGACGTTTAAATTTCTTACACCACCAAGCAACAGCAGACTTGCGTAGGTGACATATATTTCAACTTGATACCTCTACCCTCTCCTGAGAAAAAGCTGTCTTAACTGTCGAACAGACAGACAAACAGTCAGACAGAGAGATGGACAACAAAGTGATCATATAAGGGTTCCGTTTTCACAAATTGTGGTATGGATCCCTAAAAATTTGTTTGAAATGCGTTGAGATAACTTTTCCCGCATGGCACGTTGTTGTGAAAATACCTCATGTATTCATCCTGTACACAGCAGAGGGTGGCACGCATTTAAGACAAGGGACTGACTCACAAGGCTATCACGCACTAAGAGCTGGATCTACGCTTCAGGAATTTTAGAGTTGTGACTCTCTCCATGTCCATGGATTCAAGCTGCCGGCTATAGGCTAAACTTAGTCACGAATGGTACTGTATCTGATTCCACTGACCTGATACCAAAAATATCTCAAACTGCATATGGCACGTGGATAATGTCACTTGCTTGGAGTGGTCTAATATTGTCTTCTGACGAAATCACATGTGTTTGACCTACTACAGTGACCGCATAATACACTGAGTGACAAAAAAGTTGGATCACCCTGAAAGAGAGGAGGAAACTAATAAAAAATCAAGGTTTGACGGAGTTGATTATGTTACTTCAGTGATTATAAAATCGAGTCAAAGAATTTGGCTGCATTAGCATACTTACCAGTATGCCTCTCAACTCCCTTCAGTCTGTATACACGCACTGATTCGGTCAGGAAAGCTGTTATAAAGCCGTTATTTCCTCTCCTGAGGCAAAGTGGCCCACAACTGACGTAGCTGGATCATGATATTCTGGGTACTAGCACTGTGATGGAGTTGACCCCGAGCTGGTCCCACTCATGTTCCATTGGGATCAGATCTGGGAATTTTTCTAACCACATGATTGCCTCAACATCATACAGATAGTTCGTAGACACACGTGGCATGTTTAGACGAGCACTGTCGTGTTGAAAAGTGGCACCACGCAACTGCAGCGTGAGAGGTAACACACGAGGACGCACGATGTCTGTGACGTATCACTGTGCTTCCTCAATCTCTTCCAGCAGTGACATGAAGTCATAACCGATGGTTCCCTACATCATGAAGTCAGGAGTAATACCACTGTGTCGATCCAAAACATTGGGAGGATTGGACCTCTACAAGGTCGCCACCATACCGGCCGACGATGGTCCTCCGAGCTGTTATAAGAACCATATCTCATCTTTCAACACAATTTATCACAATTCGTCAACAGTCTATGCTTTCAGGTCACAGCACGAATCCAAAGGTAGCCACTTTCAATGTAATGTTAAGGACAGCACGCACATTGGATATTTTCCGCGTTCGTCCACAGATAACCTCGGCGTTGAGAGCCCATAAGATCTTCGTTCCGAGTCTGATTGTCGCTAGTCCCTGACCAGATGTGCAGAACGATACAGACTATTGCAGGGAATCTATTACATGTTATCGTATGTCGGGAGCAGTTGTGAAGAGATTACGATTTGATTGGATCACAGTACGGCTATCGTCTCTAGTGGTGGTGAGATGTAGTCGATCATAGCCTTGACGAGCAGTAGTCTTGCCCTCATCTTACCATGCTGTCTAACATCGGGCAGCTGTCACATCCAAAATCTGGATACAAGAAGATTCGACAAGCCAGCCAAATAGACACATACAATGAGGCCTCTAGCAAATTCTGCCAGGTATTGATAACGCTGTTTCACTCGCGTACGTGGCTACCCGTGCGCTACACAGTGGTCACCCAACATCTGACGCTATTCACGCTCCTTATATGCCCTACCAGGCCTATTAACCACACTAAACACAAACAGTACTAATGCACACTGGTGTCCATTCAACATTTCAAAGAGAGTTGCAGCTCTCGATATTACATACCCGCCGATACAGTGTACGTGTATGGCTTTAGACTAACATCCGACTATGTCTTCTTGTTACCTCCATTCTTTGTCAAGCACTGTGTATCAGACGCTACACAGATGACAGCTGTTTGCCGGAAGTTGTAGGAGCAGATAATGCATGTTTTAATCAGTGGCACCCAAACCCGTAATATGTGGTCTTTCTATGCTATTCATGTAGCCAGTTAAGGCTGCCATTTTGCTTTCACCTGTGAAGCATAAAACAGTCGTATAAGAGAATATGAACGGAAACCGATACAGAAGATATGTCTTAGAACTCTTCATAGTGTCCCTGCTTCGTGAAGTCCATACGCCACACTCTAGAAGGAGAGCTCCCGGCTACACGTGGTCAGGAATATGCAGGCCCACTTTGAGTATTCGTCGATATCCTAGTTATTCTGACATGCCATGCAGTTGTGACGGACGATTTCTGCTTCCAACCAATTTCCTATTATATTGTCATCTGCACGGAAACATTAACTTTCCACGCTTCACCTCTGGTTGTGTATGTTTCCATATGGTGTCGTACACGTGTGAGAGAATGCACTTCACTTCTTCTTTGTGCAATTTTGTGATCACTCCACGCCATCTCACTATCTCGAGGTTTCAGTGTTGACACACGCCCACTGGACGTGAAGAGAAATGAATCGGCATTACAGTACACCGTTCACCATCTGGCATCGGATAGTCCAAACTTTCCTGACTTACAACGTCATAAGCGTATGTCACCTATGACAATTGTTGTTATTGCGCTATGTGCCGCAACATTTAAAAATTTAGCATGAACATTACACAAGACTTAGTAAAAGCTGTGCCTCTGTGCACAGCTCAGCAAGCCATGTGTCTTACCCCCTATAAAATTTTTCTTGGACTGTAGGAAGCTTACTATACTCAGGAGTTCATTTCATTCAGAAATTGTATTCGGTTTCTTACAATTAACCTTTCGATTTTTCTTCCGACTATGGAAATTTTTCGGCTATGGTAATTCTGCACTTAGTGTCCTAGAAAAGCACGTCACCCAGCTCTTAGAACATACTATTCTTTACACATTCAGCACCACTCCGCAACTGCATCATGACCTCTTCCTGTGAGACGATTCAATTAGTCAGCCCAATCGAAATACGTCCAAACAAAAAGGGAGAGGAGGTGTTACCAGCGAAGCATCGTCTGGGAAGTAAAACGTCGACCATTACAAATATATCTGGAAGATGTAATGGATCCGTGATCCCACGAACATAGATGCTAGTATCCAACGCCCGGGTCGATAGTAGACAGGAGTCGATTTTCGAGAGCTGCAGGAAGTAGTGAGACGAGTGTCGAGTGTGTAGTAGTAATGGAGAGTGTCGAGTGAGCAGTGGTACTGGAGAGACGGGCAAGAATTGTGGTCGAGTGAGTTGTAAACGGTAAAATTCACCGGAGTATGACGAATGAGCACGTGCCCCTGATCGTCGTGGGGTTGACCCTCACTAATACCGATTCGCGAGTGATATCAAACAGAAAGTGACAAGTGCCGAATTACGTGTTCCGCGTCAACCGCGTCGGCCAGCAACAACCATGGATTACAGTGAGGATTGTTGTGAATGTTAACCAGCAGCATTGCGTGTGACGAAGTACTGAAAATAACCAACCAATAAAAAGATATAACCGTAATTAGACATGTAAGGCGAAGGTAGCAACTGCCTCAGAATTTGTGTGTTAGTAGGAAATATATATCTGTTTGTACATCGCAACCTTTAAGGTCCTTAATAACATACAAACTTTCAATCATTCCACTATTCAGTTGCAAAACAGCCGCACTCGGTTAAAATACCCCAAAAACCACAGCATAAAAACCAAAAGCCTTTCATCCATTAAGCACACGGTCATATAATCATAATAATTAACTGTTAGGCGGCTTCGGTAAATTACAGATAATCCAGTAAAGGACTTTAAAAAGGGGTGTTTCATCTTGGCTCCCGTGAAAAGGACAGTGCAATCTTCGGATCCGAACAATGATTTATGAAGCACCATTTCTGGTTCAGTGGAAAGACATTGGCATTTATCGAATGATTTTAGTGCAAGATTTATCGGGTATTGTCGTTACCGTGACTAAAATTACAGTATTCAAACTAGAAACAGTGTAATATAACATTTATTGTGAAATTATAAATCGCGGGAACGAAGCACATTATTTATATAATACAGTGCCAAAGTGACTGAGGAGCAGTAAACAATTTGTTTTTACAAGTTCAAGTGACAAAAGAAGTGTTAATGAACAATGTATTGAAGTATGGACACGAATACCTGCATGAAGTACTGTAAAATTCATACTCTAAGAAAGGCGCGTTTGTGCATAATCGCGAGTGAACCAGCCAGAATTCCGTTACGAAAGTATGAGAACCATGTTTTCAAGTGACTTTGTATCCGAAATTATCTTTTGAACGGTGTAAATCGCTCAATTTGAAGTGGACCCATAAACTGTTACCGTTTTAGCGAGTGTTGACTGTGGAGCAAATGTTGGATGACGTCACTCAACTCCTGAAGCAGCGAAGCAGTTCCACACGCCGCGACATTAAGGATTTAGACAGCAGAGATGTACCACACTGACCAGTGACTACAGTGAAGCCAAGTGGTTGAAGTAGAAGTAACGATGACGTGGAGTTCGACATCTAGTTGCGAACCCCCAAAGTGTACGACGTCTGCGCCCCCTACCCGCCGATCAACGAAATACGTGACAGCAGCTCCATCCCGTCGCCAACTACCGAACTACGAGACTGCGTCAGCGCAATTCGTCGCGGACTTAAAACAGTCCACACGGCATCACACAAGCTACAACGACGCTTCGCCTGAGAGCTGCCGCGCCCGAGGAGCCAGCGCCAACACGACTAGTAGCGCGACTTCAAACGTCAAATCATTGCGACTTCTACGAGCGTCGAGGGGTGAGTGAGGGGGGTTTGCTGGCGGGAGACTCATTAGTATTGCACCATCTTCAGAGCGCGGAAGGAACTTCAAATTAAATTTGACAATTGCAGAAATTATAAAAACAACATTTTTCAACATTTCTTTGCAAATTTGCTCTGAAGCATGGTATGCTAGTATGCATGTGTTTTCATGCTGTACAGCACAGAATAGTGTCTCATTTGCATTATTTATTGTAAACTACA
The DNA here is from genome assembly GCF_023864345.2 of Schistocerca serialis cubense. Taxonomy (NCBI): domain Eukaryota; kingdom Metazoa; phylum Arthropoda; class Insecta; order Orthoptera; family Acrididae; genus Schistocerca; species Schistocerca serialis. The sequence goes on along the minus strand of NC_064640.1, from coordinate 485,720,878 downwards.
TGTTTATATGTCTTCTAAGTTGTGTGTATGTTACTTCGAAATTTTGTGTATAAATGCAGTTATTGATGTTCGATGTGGATAGGCTTCTGTAATTTATGGTGTCCAACGGAGAGGTCTATTTTGCCAGTCTGGGTTAACCGAATACAGTGAAGGATTATTTCGTTATTAGCTAATTAGTGAGTGTTTGGGTTACTAGGAGGTTATTCTAATTCCATTTATTTCTTTCGTTCAGTAGGGGCTTATAGGACATCTCGTGGTTGGAGAGGTCTTCGCTGGTACGTATGGGGCTTTGTCCATTGGACATAAAAATAAGGGAACTGGCAACATGGTTTCAGAAAGGTAAATTTGACAAGACTGGACAAATTTTGTGGGTTCAGGTAGGGGATACGTTTGCCATCAAAAGAAGGGGGCAAGAACATTAGCAGGAATTCTGGGACAACGAGGAAACGGCATGAAGGGTTCACCAGCTGCTATATAATATCAGAGAACTATTATAACTTAAACTTTTGAAGCTATGAGGGTCCCCTGTTTGACAAAGTGGCCGCAAGATTAAGCCAACAATTACCTATGTACGACATGTACCACCTGATCAGACACCAGGATACCTGTACAACTATCGACAGTCTCGCCAACGAGGGCTCATAAAAGGTCCTGAGAGAATACAGAAAGGAGAACCAGTCAGCAGTAGAAGATATAGCAACATTCCCCGTACCTATCCCATTCCGTCGGGGCGCAGATTTGACGATCGCCGTGACGATCGGGAACAGCCACGTCCTGGAATAACGGCAAGGTGCGACACCAATCAGACTTGACAATGCACACCGTTTATGACTCGTACTAGTTTAGTTTTTTAAGTAAGATGTCGTTTTTTCTGCAATTTCGGTAGTAATACCTGCAGCGATTCAAGTTCACAGCCAGCCTGATGTCAGGGGCACGCCCACTGTGATTAGCATAGTGGGCATGGCCAGACAAATGTAGGTTTATATACCTTCTGGCACACCTGTAACGCTGCAGGAGTGTAGTTTGGTAGAGTAGTTCAGTACAGTAGTAATAAAAATGATGTTGCCCATAGAGTAGTTTACATTTCCTGTAGAAGTGGAGAAGCTAACACCTGATGTAATAGTTAATACGCTGCAAACAATTGTAGTGTAAAAACTTGCGACCCACTAACGTATTATGTAGTGGTTAATGTAGTATAGATAATGTCGTTTTTGAAATATCAGTGTGTGAAAAAAAATGAAAATGTCGTGTACTTCCAGATTACTTTCGGAGATTGAGACCTCAATAGCGTCTGTGTGTTACTTCCCAAGCGCCTGTTTTGTCTATGTCCTTCCTGTGATAACCTATATTTTATATTTTATCACAAATTTTCTATTGTACCACAAGTTTCTCCAGTGGGCTTCTTCATGCTATTACAGCGTGGCTATAGTTAAACTTTCTCTATTTAACACGTTAAAACCCGGAAACTACTTACCACCAGTACCAAACTTGATAACATTAGTGTCAATGACATGGGGAAGAGAAATAATGCAGAATCAATTCAATTGGAACATTTTTAATGTGTTGCTCTGGTACATCACACCATTACATATGGGTACCATTACTGGTACAAAAGGGGCTCAAATATGGCGCCCATCAGTGTCCAGAAGAGTCTGAAAGCGCAGTAATGCATTCTGCACCGCTACCTCTCTTGATATGCTGCGCTTCACATCACCACATGTTTGAATGTTCCACTGGTAAAATCTGTCCTTCAGGTAGCCCCACAACCAGAAATCACAGGGAGTGAGATCAGGTGACCTTCCCGGCCAAGCATCGAATTATCAGACGATCGTTACCAAATATGTTACGGAGAAGCAGGTGAACTTCAAGAGCGATGTGCAGTGGGGCCCCCATCTTGCATTAAATTTATTGAGTTCAATGTGTCTCTGTTCTGTAGGGCAAGTATGATATGCTGCAGAAGCATACCGCAGTAACGCTGGCCAGTCACACAGCACGTCTTTGGTCACTGAGTACCAACCTGTTCAAAAAAGAATGGGCAAATGATTAACATTGCCGTGAAGCCACACCATACAGTCACATGTTCACCATATAAAGGAACTTCACGCACAGTGACTGGAAGTGAAGATCCCCACACTCGACAATTCTGTGTGTTCACCTCACCCGTCAGAGAAAAATAGGGATGGCCCAGGGCCAGCCCTCGTCAACATCAGTCCTTGCGAGAAAGAAGAGAGCGAAGTCAACACGTCGTTGGGCGTCCTGTGGTGCAAGCTACTGTACGATATGGATCTTGTACGGATACCATTTGCGAATGGTTCGAAGCACCTTCGGTACAGTGGTCCACGGGATGTTCAATTGTCGTGACACAGCATGCGCACTGCCTGAAGATCGTGAATTGTACGCCGCGTGGTTTGCCATAGCAACGGCGATTATATCATACAGTCTGGAGCCGCGCGACCGCTATGGTCGCTGGTTCGAATCCCGCCTCGGGCATGGATGTGTGTGATGTCCTTAGGTTAGTTTGGTTTAAGTAGTTCTTAGTTCTAGGGACTCATGACCTCAGAAATTAAGAAGAAAAAGAAGACCCTTCCGTAATCCTTTCGGCTGACGATATTCTCGAAGTGCAGCTGCAACATTACTGTCGTTTTGATAGTAGAGCTTCACCAACAATGCCCTGCTCATTTTGTCCAAGCTCATGTTGACAAGTCAACAAGTGCACTCCAGCAGGTGAGGTGTGAGAGACTATGAATCACGATGACTGATCACGGCACCTGGTGGCCATAGTTTCAACTGGAGGATGGCGCTGTGACGCACGAAAATCATGCACCCCCTCACACTGAAAATTAATGCTACCAAGTTTGGTACTCGTACTGTAATTAGTGTCCATGCTACACCATGTTAAATGGGGAAGTTTAATTACATCCATCCGGTACATTATACCCTTTTCAAGCCTAGCGGACATCCACTTTCGATACCTATGATTTCTTCACCTATGTCCCCTAACATTCTGTTTGTCTTTTATTTTTCCAAACTATGCATCTGAAAAGTCTAGCTATTACGTAAGTCTTATGATTTCTGCACTCACATCTGAAACAGCTATGAGCAGTTTTGTCAATGAGCTCCTCTTCGACGCGACATATAGGGCTTGGACAAAAACAAGGAAAAATCGTGAGAAATGCATGCTTGAACTTTAATGTTGATGTTAGCCAATCCTGCTGATGCTGATGTTGTATCTGGCGATTAACAACACCTGTGCAATACCCTCAATACATTACAAGAGTCAGTGGTTGTCAGGAGAGTGTCTATTGCACTTGCGAGTGAATTACGTCGGAGCTAAATAACTTGGAAAGTGGTGCAACTGAAGGTATTCCTGTGGTGAGTGCTTCCATAAAAAATTTTGCTGAAGTGTTTGATGTTTCAAGAGGCATCACATCGAAGATATATACCGAATACGTGGTAAGCGAGCCGGCCGCGGTGGCCGTGCGGATCTGGCGCTGCAGTCCGGAACCGCGGGACTGCTACGGTCGCAGGTTCGAATCCTGCCTCGGGCATGGATGTGTGTGATGTCCTTAGGTTAGTTAGGTTTAAGTAGTTCTACGTTCTAGGGGACTTATGACCTAAGATGTTGAGTCCCATAGTGCTCAGAACCATGTGACCCATGGTAAGCGGATAAGCATCAACCACTAAGTCACAACGCCGAAAAAAGTATGAGCCGAGTGACTGTGGCAGGCATACACTGAAGAGGATTGTGTAAGAGAACAAAAGTTGCAAAAGTCACTGCAGAGGTGAATGTCGCGCTCTCGAATTCTGTCAGCACCAAATCAGCACGAAGGAAGCTCCATAAGCGGGAAACTGCAGGGCGATCTGGAATTTCAAGACCACATGTGAATGAGGAAAGTGCCTGTAACAGAAAAACGTCGCGCCGAAGCAATAAAACCTGGGATATGGAGAAATGGACGAAAGTAATTTGGTAGGATGAGCCTTGTTTCACTTTGGTTCCAATACCGGCTGAATGGGAACATGATAGAGGTCCTATGAGGGTATTGGCAATCATATTGTGGTGTCCGTCTGCAAGATCGTATTACTGCCAAGGATCATGTGACCATTTTGGATGACAGGGTCCATCCCAAACACATATTCGGCATGAAATCTCATTGACTGGAATAAAATTGTCTTCAGTGATGAGTCCTGCTGAGAACTGAGTATTACCCCTTCATGGCAAACCAACTGGGGCTTACATTACAGTAAGGTAATATCCGCCCACATATGGCGAGAGATTCTTGTGTCAGTCTTCGTGCTTGCCAAATTCTACCTTGGCCAGCAAAGTCACCTGATTTCTCCCCAATTGAGAACATTTGGGGCATTGTAGACAGCGCCCATCAAACAGCTCGGGATTCTGAAGATCTAACGCGTCAATTAGACAAAATTTGGCATGATACCATTCAGGAATGCATCCAAAAGTCAGTGACACGGCATGTAACTGCTTGCATAAGGCTCAGAGGTAGACCAACGCATTACTGATTTGCTTAATTTGTGAAACAATTTCTCTCGAATAACCCATACCCTTTTTCTGTAATTCTAATCATTGTTTAGTGTGTATACTAGAGATGGGCAAACTCGTTCATCCTTGGGAACTAGTTCACTGGTGATCGCTCTTTTGTGGGTATCGTTCATTGTTGCTTGTTCACCTTTCATTTGTGCTTGGCATATGGTTCTTATGAAAATTTGAAAATTAGTAGCATAGGTTTGTAGTCATTGTAGCATGGATGACTGTGGTGTGTGTACTGTTAGACCTACAGTACACACACCATCAGATTATTTGACTTGTCGCTCTAACGAAGTAGGCAAGTGTCAGCAATATGTCTCGTGGTCTTATCGTGGCGTGTTTATCTTCTGGCGTTATGCCAGATGATAGAAATGTCACTTGCACGCTTAAGGTAGCAAATAAACGGTGACCCACTTTAAACAGAACCTGATTAATTTTCACACACATTTAATAGAATAATAACAAGCATAAAAATTACTTAACTTGTTTCTGGATGCTATTTACAATTGACAATCTGAAGTTCCTTTGGTATTGGCACGATAATCTTATTCTCATATATGTCTCTGATACTTGACAAAAGTGTCTATACATTTATCTTCATGGCTATGTACAGGAATATGGTAATCTTATTAGGCGCAGACTGAAACTTGACTATAGACTGGTACAGACAAATGTAGACTCACTGATCAGAGGTCTGTACACTCGTTATAGTACCGCGTGTGTTCATGTATCACTGCGCGAGTGTGATCTGCAAGGAGAAAAGGTTCTACATTCTCATTGGCTGCGTTACATATTAATACGTGGATCAGCAGAAGCCGAATTTGGTCCGTCTCTATGGCAGCGCCATCTCGTAGTGCGAAGGTGAACGAGCGCTGCGCCTGCGCTGTTGTGCTTAGCGGGGCGCGCTCCAGTGGGAAAGTTGTGTACGCGCTGACTACACGGAACTACACTCCTGGAAATGGAAAAAAGAACACATTGACACCGGTGTGTCAGACCCACCATACTTGCTCCGGACACTGCGAGAGGGCTGTACAAGCAATGATCACACGCACGGCACAGCGGACACACCAGGAACCGCGGTGTTGGCCGTCGAATGGCGCTAGCTGCGCAGCATTTGTGCACCGCTGCCGTCAGTGTCAGCCAGTTTGCCGTGGCATACGGAGCTCCATCGCAGTCTTTAACACTGGTAGCATGCCGCGACAGCGTGGACGTGAACCGTATGTGCAGTTGACGGACTTTGAGCGAGGGCGTATAGTGAGCATGCGGGAGGCCGGGTGGATGTACCGCCGAATTGCTCAACACGTGGGGCGTGAGGTCTCCACAGTACATCGATGTTGTCGCCAGTGGTCGGCGGAAGGTGCACGTGCCCGTCGACCTGGGACCGGACCGCAGCGACGCACGGATGCACGCCAAGACCGTAGGATCCTACGCAGTGCCATAGGGGACCGCACTGCCACTTCCCAGCAAATTAGGGACACTGTTGCTCCTGGGGTATCGGCGAGGACCATTCGCAACCGTCTCCATGAAGCTGGGCTACGGTCCCGCACACCGTTAGGCCGTCTTCCACTCACGCCCCAACATCGTGCAGCCCGCCTCCAGTGGTGTCGCGACAGGCGTGAATGGAGGGACGAATGGAGACGTGTCGTCTTCAGCGATGAGAGTCGCTTCTGCCTTGGTGCCAATGATGGTCGTATGCGTATTTGGCGCCGTGCAGGTGAGCGCCACAATCAGGACTGCATACGACCGAGGCACACAGGGCCAACACCCGGCATCATGGTGTGGGGAGCGATCTCCTACACTGGCCGTACACCACTGGTGATCGTCGAGGGGACACTGAATAGTGCACGGTACATCCAAACCGTCATCGAACCCATCGTTCTACCATTCCTAGACCGGCAAGGGAACTTGCTGTTCCAACAGGACAATGCACATCCGCATGTATCCCGTGCCACCCAACGTGCTCTAGAAGGTCTAAGTCAACTACCCTGGCCAGCAAGATCTCCGGATCTGTCCCCCATTGAGCATGTTTGGGACTGGATGAAGCGTCGTCTCACGCGGTCTGCACGTCCAGCACGAACGCTGGTCCAACTGAGGCGCCAGGTGGAAATGGCATGGCAAGCCGTTCCACAGGACTACATCCAGCATCTCTACGATCGTCTCCATGGGAGAATAGCAGCCTGCATTGCTGCGAAAGGTGGATATACACTGTACTAGTGCCGACATTGTGCATGCTCTGTTGCCTGTGTCTCTGTGCCTGTGGTTCTGTCAGTGTGATCATGTGATGTATCTGACCCCAGGAATGTGTCAATAAAGTTTCCCCTTCCTGGGACAATGAATTCACGGTGTTCTTATTTCAATTTCCAGGAGTGTATGTACACAACAGTGACTGAAGATGGAAGGCGCCAAGAGGGAGAATTTGCCTCCGCCCTAGAGTACAGAGTTTTTATTCTTAACAGAATTTTCACACAATTGTAAGTTTCATGGGTCTGCAGAACCTCTCGTTTAGCCAACTGTAGCGTTATGTGGCTGATCGCAGTGAAATAATACAAGGTGGCGCACAAAAAACCAGCCCCAAGTACAGACTGCTCGCCAGTTACTGAGGATTTTTTGACCGCTACGAGCAGAATAAATAAACATGTAATAATTAGGCAGTGGAGAAGTAACAAATAAGCTAATGCAAACAACAACTTCGAAACAATAGATGACGATTGGTAGGCAACAATGAGCAGTCTAGAACGCGGGGCCGATTTTTCGTGCGCCTCCCTGTGGCACTGTATTATATACCACGTAATTTGATTGTGATTTACGTAATTATAAAATACATTTGAATTATCGGTCATGGACGCTGAACAGAATACTAAAAGATCCAGAAGGTCAGAGTTTAAAAAAAGGTTTGAAACAGATATAGAATGAGCGTCCGCAGCGAACGAAAAGAACAAATCGATACTGAACTAACTATGAGCAGTCGGCAGTGGAACTGCGACGAGTGGCCACGCGAAGAAGGACGAGTCCGAGCGAGCGAGACGTAGACCGAGACAGATAGGAACGGGACCGAGTCTGAAACGAGACCGGCCGACGTGCCGTTGCGGGTACGAGACCGACCGTTTCCCGTTCCCGGGAACTATAAGTAGAAAGCCGCAACCGAAATGAACTCTAAAAGATCGTTCCTTAGAATTAGCTTCTCGTTCGTTCTGTTCATCTTGATGAACCGTTCCTTTGGACCCATTAGTTCGCGAACGACCCACCTCTAGTGTACACGTAGATCACATCCGTTCCATTCGGGTAATATCTTCGTGGTGAGTCATGTGGATCTTTTCTCTTTTTTTTTTTTTTTTTTCGTCCTAGGGTGTATGTTGAGTTCATAACGAATTTTCCCTCTACAGAGGAGTGTGTGCTGATATTTAATTCCCTAGCATATTAAAAATGTGTGCCGGACAGGAATTCAAACCTGGGACCTTTCCCATTTGTGATCGAGTTTTCTACCTACTGAAATATCCACGCAAAAGTCCCAGATTCGAATCCTGGTCCATCGTACAGTTTTAATCTGCTAGGAAATTTACAATGTATTGAAGCTTCATAAAATTTACACTGAGGCTAGAATTCCTAGGATAATTGCTGTATACATGTTTAGTATACGCTAATGAAGTTAAATTAGTTCAATAATTTTGACACGTTGCACGTTTCTACAAGCGTATGGAAACATTCTATAACAGAAGATGCCTGGAATGTTATGCAGAAATACCATGTTAACGTTAACGTTCGTAGGTAAATGTACTGAAGTATTGAGAATAAGCAGGAAAAGCAATAAAACCTCTTTACTGTCAGTGAGTTACTGAGAAAATGCGAATATTGACTGACTGCTCAGAGAGAAAACTGCTCTCAAGTTTTGTTGCCTAGAATGACAGATTTCTAGACAACTACATAACAAGCGTCGCAGAAATGAAATAAAACTATATCTGAAACTGTGACATCCATTTCTATGACAAATTCTAAATCATCTCGTTTTAGTCACCAACGTTTTCCGTGTGCGTTTCGTGCCTTCCACGATAGCCTCTTCTCTTGAAATAATCTTCCACAGTAGGGATCAGAGAGTTCCGGAGTTACGTATCTCCCGTATTGCTTCGAAGGCTACCCACGTGGAAGACTATCTCCGGTATATACGGCAAGCCAAGTCAATCACAGTCGTTCTCCGTCATAAACGACCAAGTCCCATTGGTGAGCCGTCTCCTGAGAATACTAGGTACTGAAACTAAACTGAAAACAACGTGCTTTGACAGATACAGTGAAGAAGAAATGAAAGAAATCATCGCTTTTATTTTATTTTCTGTAAGTAATGTGACTAACGTATAAGTTGTAATTTGATTCTATAGTCAAAGATCAATGTTTTTTACTGTTTTGTGTAGATAAAAACACCTAGAACCATTTCCTTTCCGATCACAATTCCATTTAGCATTTAAGAGTTGTTATTGCGAATTTAAATGAGATCTTGCTCCTCAGCTTGCACGACGTATTGGCAGAAAATGTTCCTGATCATGCTACATATTGAAAAATTTTAAATGCAATATCATCAACTTCATTATGTCGCGCTTTTCGAAACTGGTCCTTGTTATGCATAAACCAAAAATCATTACGTCCGTTCATAAGTGAACACAGCTGAAACTGAAACTGATATGGCTTTATGTTATTTGTATCACTGGATCTCTGAAGCTATCACTGTTCATTAGAATATGTGACAAAGATGGTGCCTTGAATTAATGAATTGTAAAAGCTACGTTATTTCAACGTTAATGTATTCCATGTCGGAGGCAGATCGATGCAGTCAGTGGTAGTCATTCATACACTTACTAAGCTGAGAAGGCTTGTTTGTTTTGATATTCAGGCCACTTGCTCCTACGAGATCTCAATTTTGATACTATATACGCTAGAAACTCCGTTCATATATATTTTTTGTACTTTTCGATGTGTTGAAGGGACTGAAATAGTGCGTTGTCTGTCGTAGACTTCCGGAAGTTGAGCTAGAAAGTTAGACAAATATTCTTATCATATGCGACAAATAGTCTGCTTGGTACCCTCGTGTTACTATTTTAGTAGGGCTTCAAAATATCGATCTCATTAAAGACTATTCTTTAACACGTATCAACAAATAGAAAACTAAGTATGAAGGTGTATAAATCATGCACGGCCTTGAGAAAAAGTCAGGGTACACTAATGTCCTTCCTCGTGATCTCCGCTTCTTAATTCACTGCATGCTGATCTGATACTGCATCAATGAAATACTTACGCGATAATGCAACTCGGCAGAATTATCCAACAAGCTAACCGAATAAATAGGAAATTCTTATCTGGCACACCGGAGTACGGCATGAGTACACGTTAGAAATATCTAAACGCAAATGCTACTATAGGTCAAAGTACTGTATTAAGGTTACATGTATTTGAAATTATAACCATCATTATTTTCATTTTTGTAAGTAATATGTGGCTCCGAATTTTTCCTTTATTTTGACCCCTATACGACGCAGTAATTTTCATTCAATTATGTATATTCACATATTGAGCTTTAAGTATATTTTAGAGACATTTACAGCACACTTCGATCGTATAGACTTATATCTCCTGAGAAACGTTCTAGATCCATACTGAACACAGAAAAGCTATAACAAATTACCCTTTTTTGCTATGAACGTTACCAGTCGCAAGAACTTAATGACTATTTAGAATAGTTTTACAGCATTGCTTCTCAATTTCTCGCTTTTCAAAAACGAGAATCACCTCATTTTCGATGTTGCTAGTGAGAACACCATGTTCTTCTTACACGATAATGTTTATAGTTATCCATAAATTGGTGCTTTACTTATGTATGATCGTGTTCCAACATTCTGTTAAACTTCTGTGCTGGTCTATTGACGAAACGTGTGCGTATTAGTTTATTAGAACATCGTTCACTTCCGACTTTATGTTCATTAATTACTCGTTATATAGCACTATTACTATTGTGTTCAAGATGTTATCGGTTTTTATTATTCATCTAATTGTCCCGAGAGGATGGTATGCTTGTGTGGAGATACCCTTTTCAATTTTGTCATAAATTACCTTAATTTTTGTAAGAAATTTTCCTTTTTACTTCCAGAATATAGATTTTTAGCCACTATGTTTCCAGGACTGACACGTTGTTGAATATTGTTTTGAATGTGCGCTACCAGTGACACATGACATACTTCTGTTTCTTTGACGTGAAATTATTTCTGATACGGTACAATTTCCTGTAGTTGGCTTATCCAGTCAAGAAAGTCGTCAAAGTAACGTCATAATGAAAAGCGGCAAAAACTCTGTGGACCGTTTCAGTGCAGCTTAGACAGAGAAAATGGAAACCTATTAGGTATGTAGACTGTGTTTATGGAAACTTATGTTCCTTGCTTCTGTTGTGGCCTTCAGTACGAACACTCGTCTGATGGAGCTTCCCCCCGACTCTACCCTATGTAATTACGGAAACGTGCATTCATTTCGATCCGCTTACGATAAAGAGACCTCAGTCTACCTCTACAGTTTTTACCCCCCCCCCCCCTACTCACCTCCAGTACCAAATTGACGACTATCTGATGCCTTAGGATGTGTCCCAGCAAGTGATACCAGCATTTATTCACGCTATGTAGTGAATTTCTTTCTTCCATAAATCGTTTCATTTCCTCTTACGCAATCTGCCCATATTTCCTAAAACATTCTCCAATAGCACTACAGTTCAATCCTTTTGTTTTTGTCTGAATGGTTCATGGTCTGAATTTCAGTTTCATACAAGTATGAAATTCAGACAAATACCTTCACACAATATTTCATAACTTTTACATTTAAATTAGATTTTACAAAATTTCTCTTTCTCATATACGTTTCTCTTGCTATAGTCAGGCTGCATTTTGTATCCACTCTACTTCGGCCTTCGTAAGCTATTTTACTTCCAGAATAGCAATACGCGCCTATTAATCTTCCAGAAATATTTTCTAATCTAATTCCCTTATCATCACCTGATTTTATTCGAATATATTCACATATCCTTGTTTCACTGTTGTTGACGTTCGTATTAGAACCACATTTAAGGACACGATCCATTCACTTCATCTGATTTTTCAAGACCTTTGTCGTCTCTAAGTATAACGTCATTGTCAAACCTCAGTGTATTTATTTCTTCTCTCTGAATTTTAATTTCATTTCCATATTTCCCGTTTGTTTTCTTGGAAGCTTGCTCAAAATACGAATTGAGTAACATCAGGGATGTCTACAAATCTGTCTAGCTCCCTTCATAAAAACTGTGTCGATTTCATGTCGTTGGGATCTTAAAACTGTCGTCTAATCTACGCATAAATTTAAGGCAACTTTTCACTCCATTTACAGAAATTAGAATACTGTACTCCAGTCAACATTGATAATGGAGTTCTCTGAATGTATAGAGGCTACTAACGTAGGTTTATCTCTCGCCAGCCTAACTTCTAAGACAACTCGTAAGGTAAATATTGCCTTGCTCGTTGCAACAGCAACTCTCCCCTAGCAGTTCCTTGTTTTCAGTTTTGTGCTTTCTGTCAATCCCATTTTTTAGACGACTGTATCGATTTTGGCTGCTTCATTTGCTGCATTTCTATATTTTCACTTTTCGTCACTTACTTTCAATAACTCTTATGTTATCTAATGATTCCAACTGGACCTTGCCTGTTTGTCTGTTTGATACTCATCTGCATTCATTCTTTGTTTCCTCAAACATACCCACTCGTTTTGTATGGCATTCCTTACCCCTGTTTCAATCAATCACAGTCTAATGATCCCTTTGATACTCCCAGCAGCCGCTGACTCTTTAAAATTATCCTGATCCCATGTACTTAGACTCCAACCTACCTTGGATTTCAAATTATAACAATTGTATTATTGTAAGAGTCCACATCTGCACCAGACAATGTTCTGTAGCTTAAAATCTGATGTTAAAATCTCCGTCTTCCGATTATGAAAACGAATTGAAAATTTCCGGTGCCTGAAGTTGTTTTCCACGCACACAACATTATATAATGGTCCTTAAACGATGTGTTGCCAATGACTGAATTATGTTCTGTACAGAATTCCACCAGGTGAATTTCCCTTTCATTTCTTTGGTCCAGTCCACTTCACGTACTACTCATCCTTCTATTACTTTCCTTAAAATGATATTCCAAGCTCCTATCGGAATTAGATAGTCGTCTCTCTTAATTACTTGAATAAATTCTTTCATATCAAAATAAATCTTTCTAAAACTCTCATCTGTGGAGCTAGTACACATACAAACTGGTAATACTGTATGAATACGATACTCCTGTCACTATTCTGTTCGTAGTAGCTTATCTGCATTTCTGTTTTCTTGGTCATCATGTGAAGTACTCACTCCATACCCCTTCCTGATTTTCTGTTAGTATCTTTCTACTCCCTTCACTAAAAGTCGTGTTTTTCCTGCCATCACACTTACCTAATTTCCATTATTTTTAACTTGAGCCGTTTCATTTCTATTTTGAAATTCTTAATGTACATAAACGTTTAAGAAATCTAACATTCGACGCTCCGTCCCATAGTGTGTAGTTTAGTTTCCTCTGACGAAAACACCCTCCGCAGTACCCCTGCTATAGATATGAATTGGGGAACGACATTTACCTCCAGAATATGTTACAGAAGACGATTCCATCATCACTAAACCACACAATAAAGCTACGTCTCCTCTGTTCATATAACGCCTGTAGTCTCTCGTAGCTTTCACTTGTTTGCAGCATCCAAATAGCAAGGCCCTGTTTGCTAACGTTCCATGCGAGATTCTCCAATCTTTTAGACTGACGACCCTGGAAATACTGAAAATACGGCTGCCCTTCTTCAGGAAACGCATGCTAGTCAGGCCCCTCCACAGAAACTACTCGAGGATGGTTCCACCGAGGGTGCAGCTGTCTGTATCGTCGAGGAGTGCAAGCCATCTCACTGTGACAAGTTCAGTGGTTCTTACATTTATGGATACCTAATCCAGGACATGAATGACTTTCGTAAATTCACATTGGCTCTTCGCTATTCATTTTATTTATTCTCCTTATATATCCAGGAATTTGCTAAACATCGAAAATTCCTGAGCCACTGTTTCACAAAGACATGTATTTTTCAGCTTTATAAGCTTGTTGCTATGAGACTGTAGGGGCCTTGGTTGAGATCCCTAATGCTGTTGGCATAATGGAGAGTAGAGTGCGGTGGAGAAGGCTGGATACTGATGACACAACATTAGCGGAATTAAAATTTATTACTATAAAGTTTACTGCCATATATCCCTCTTTATGACGGAGCCCATGTCAGAAGCGGCGCTGCGTATGACCTCGGAATGGCCTAATGCTGTCTCAGCAGTCTTCAGAGGACGTCTCTCTCTGGAGCCTCCACTCACGTAAACACGGTGTCTGGTCAACGACAGGTCACGCTGGCGGCCATCGTGCTCCGTACATAAGGCGTTATTGCCCAGGACGGCTACTGCGTATTACCAGAGCACTCTCGTGGACACGGAAGGGGTGTGCTTGGGAAATCTCTCAACTGCTCTACACAGTGTGGAAGACGAACAGCAGCAAAACCCTTCCACAAGGAAGGCTGGGGTTGTCGATGAGTGATTACAGCTACCACTCACGGGCAGCAGTGAATATGACGCCTCCCGAATACTGCGGCGGGTTGACGATGCATCAGACACCATTAGTTTGACACAAAAGTTTGGAGGTACAAGTTTCCAAGGGTTTTTATTAGTGGTTTAGAAGCCAGCAGCTCACATCGGCCAAGTACAGTACTACTGAAGAAATTTAGAGAACCAGCATTAAAGGCTTACTGCAGAACGATTCTACTGCTGCCAATGCACATTCCGCGTAAGGACTAAGAAGTTAAGATTAGGGAGATTATGGATCATATCAATGCATACAGGCAGTCGATTTCTCCTCGCACTATTTGCGAGTGGAACAGAAAAGAAAATGACTAGCATTGGTACAGGGTACCCTCCGCCACGCACCATATGGTAGCTTGCAGAGTATGTACGCAGATTTAGAGGTAGATAAAAAAGTCTGATCATAACTACGTATTTCGTGATCTGAGTCCATAAGGGATATTGCGTATCTCTTGATCGTCATCAGATACCTGTTTCCTAGTGTTTATTGACGCTTTTTTCTAGACTGATATAACTGGTGCAACTTGTGATAAACCATAGTCATCTCATTTGAACGGTTTAGCTCCCTATACGTAGCCCTGTCTGTCCCTGACATTCTTAAGTTTTCGTATTCGCTTGTTTCCTGTATGCCAAACTTCATGTAAGATTTCAGGGAATTCTTTTACTAATCTTTTGTTTGCTCCAACCTTGGATTTTATCAAGTCAAAAACAGACGACATTTTTCTGCTGTGTGGTCAAAGGCTGGCACAGGAATGTAGCCGCATCTGCGGACCAGAGAGGACGCCAGTGTCTGTATTAGTATGTCC
Organism: Schistocerca serialis cubense; assembly: GCF_023864345.2. Taxonomy (NCBI): domain Eukaryota; kingdom Metazoa; phylum Arthropoda; class Insecta; order Orthoptera; family Acrididae; genus Schistocerca; species Schistocerca serialis. Next base: position 485,705,847 of record NC_064640.1, on the reverse strand, counting down.
GATAAACATCAGTTTAGTTTAGTTTCCGTTTCTTACATATTTCTCCGAGGACGTGAATTTTGTGTATTTTACTATGTAGACTAGCGTTTATTAACTCACTATGAGTCTTTTTGAGCTAATTTTAGAGCATGTTTGTACGAAGAGACCGCCACTAGACTCCGTTTACGCCATGTGACTCCATATGCAGCTCGTGTGAGTACATAGCCTTAAAGTTAGCGTATTTATTTCCTGCAGTAGCTTTTGTATAAGCGAAGTTTCTAGTAAAAAGTAACTGTTTATACGTCGATGGTCAGTAAAAAAGTTATGGCCACTGCGCAAAGCTCCCGTGACATCAGAGCGTCGATGATTAGGCTTGCGACAATCTCGGTAACGTTGGAAGCCCCTGGTGACCAGGTTCGTGCTGCGTATTATGGTACGCAGTATGTGACTGGTCCGTCTTCGCTCCAGAGTGTTACTGGGCAGAAGGCGAAAGATGGAACAGGATGCATGGCAGGCTCCTTATGTCGCAGCAACACGTACGAGGTACTACCAAGTGTTGATAAAGCGGCCGATTTTCCAGCTCAGTTTGGACAAGTGCAGAGGGCGTGTTTGCGTCACTGGGAGCTCCAACATTACTCTGTTAATGGATCCCCTGAAGGAAATACCACGCAGGGCGTGAAACAATGCCACTTTACACTCAGTACGATTGGCGGGGGATCTCGTCCATCATGTGGTAGAGGCCTTGTCACAGGCTATAAAACGCACTACATACAACTGGCTGTAAATAGTGGCACAAGTCAGCATGAATGACGCCTGATGGTTGGGCTCGGAGGCCATCCTCAGTTCATTTTGGCGTGTAAGGCAGCAAGATTTTGTCACCATATATAAAATACTCTGTAAATTCTTTCCGATTTATATTTAATTAGATCATGGTTTGGTGCAGAAGCGGATATTAATCATTTCATTGTCTCATAATGGCTAGCACCATGTACTAACAATTTCTGTAGTACTGCATGTCTGGGTGTAAATTAGAGGTGAGAACTGACGGAAAGGGTGACGTGGGCTACACTTTCCTTAGAAGCCGCTGTCGGCTAAGGAGGGCCTGGGAAGTGGATTGTCATGTTCTGCAGGGGTGGACACTTACCACCCTGAGAGAGAGCAGAGTGATGAGGAGGGGGTTTTCAGCGCTGGAGGCCGCAGATCCCCCATAGCATGGACAGGGCAAGTTTGAGGCTGCACTCTGATAGGCCGAAAACATTTCAGAGTATCATACCTGGAGAAAGAGTTCTGGAGGCAGAACAAGGTTGAGTGACGTCCTTTTAGTGTGATGGAATGCGCGGGCTCACAAACGATGGTCATGAGCTGATCTCAGAGCAATCTTCTCTTGAGAAGTGCTTCGTCGCACTTCCTACTGAAAAAGGCGGAGAAGTGTATTTGACTGGCGAACTGTTAAAGATGTGTGAGGGGAAATGGATACTTCCAGAAACTGCTTACGAAGCAGTGTGAGCTTTAGGTTATTAACTGGTAGATTTATGTCTTGGGAGATTGTGCTTTTGTAATGGCCCCTGGAATTCGTCGCCTGTGCACAAATATAGTTGCCGCATTCCCGGAGGGTGCTGGCATATGTCACGGAGAGGCACTTCCCTGTTGGTATGCATGGAAGACACTTCCCACTGGGAATCGATGCAGATACTTCGCTGGTGAGAACCACAGCAGGGAATCAGGCAATTACAATCAGGGAAGTGTTGCTTTTGACGCAAGCAACACGTGAAGTCGTTTCCCTCTGAGCAGAATTGTTACTCTGTTTCTCGATTGACGATTCTTTACCTCTCTGCGGGGTCTGATGCACATTTAAGTGCTCCTCTACAGAAGAATACTTGAATCGAGATTCTGTTCATGATTAGTGAGCAAACACAAATCTTGACTCATGGTCTACCTTGAATTTTAACTTAGGGGCTTGCAAACGGCATATTTCGTCCTCTGTGTAGGCAGAGAAATGCAGTAACGCCACGTACATCATCTGCACAGCAGCCGTCGCCCAAACGAGCAGGTGATTGGTGCAGTACTTTTCCTGAAAATGTCAGTCAGGGTGTAGGTCTTCTGTCTCTCACCACTAATCAGTATCAACCAACTACGTCTCCGGATAAGATAGGGAGGCTCGGTATAAAGAAAGTAAAACATATATTTTGCAAAACTCGAAATTACATTTAGGATAGAATCCGGCGTTGTGTACTCGATGTCTACAAAATTCTTTGTTTGCACTCATTACCATTCCGATAGTAATAATTACTTTGATGTGCTAAACATAAGTAAAAACACAAGAAGATACTTCATTTCATGGAAATCCCTAGGTATATGTTGTCAACGCCAGAATCGTTTTAATCATTTGTAGGCGTGAGAATTCCATTGCGGAGACAACATTAGGTAACCACAAAATACACATGTTATATTCTACTAACAGGTGAAGGAACTAACATCACATGTGTGGTGCTGGTTAAGCTGGCTATCTGTACCAGCGTACCCAGGGTCGACCGCGGTCCGCCGTTTTGGAGGAGAGAGTAGGGTCCAAACCAAAGTCTCCGATGACTCTACGATGGTGTTGGACGCGAATTTCTCGACCTCTGCTATCAGTTAGAGAATTGTAGGGTTCCTCTTAATAGGTCAGGCTTGCAGTACACGAAGGAAATGACTACTACTTGTGCACATAAAGGGACATGGCGTGCACATCAGGGCTTTTTAGATTAGAGAAACCCTCCTTCGGAACTGAGATACACTGCCTGCCACAATCTAAGTTACATCAACCACAGAGGTCTCAGAGAATTCTCGTCTTCGCTGGATGTAGAAAAGTTTAATATTATATTAGTAAACTGCAGGAGCATGCAAGGAAAGATCCTAGAATTAGTATCAATTATTGAATAACAACGAAATACGAAGTTCAGATCGGAATATATATCGTAAGGATAGGTTAGTCACGAGTGCAGTCGGCGTATGTATTGCAGTAAAGAATTCGATAATATCTAACTACGTTTTTATGGATTTCGAATATAGATGAATTAACCTGGGTAAAGCTATGCTTCAAAGATATATCAAAAATATTAATTGGTTTGTTTCATCCTGGGTCAGGAGTTGTAGACGTAGAGCACTTCAGAGAGGAGTTGAAGAATATCGTCATAGTTTTCCTGATAATGTAGTTGTAAGAAAATGGTATGTCAACAACCCAGGTACGTGTTGGGAGAATCATGTTATCAAAGCTGGTGTCACAGACAGCGATTTGTGTGATATTATTCTCAATGTCTTCTCCGCACATTACTTCGAGCAGGTAATTAGAGAAACAAGTCGTAAAAGTAACGTCCTACAACGCCTAACAACAAACAAGTCTGAACTTAGCGAATTAGTTCACATAAAGGAAGTTAACAATGATTATAAGGCTGTGATAGCCATTTTGACTACAGTTTTTACTTGTAGTGATAAGAAGGGCAGAAATTTATTTTTGTTTAGCAGGATTGATTTTTTGGTTGGTTGATTTCCGGAAGGGAACCAAACAGCGAGGTCATCGGTCCCATCCCATTAGGGGAGTATGGGGTAGGAAGTCGGCAATGCCCTTTGAAAAGAACCACCTCGGCATTAGCCTGAAGTGATTTAGGGAAATGAAGATGGCCGGACGCTGGACTGAACCGTCCTCCTCCCGAATGCGAGTCCAGTGTGCTAACCACTCGCCACCTCGCTCGGTGCTGATCAAGAGTGACTGGATATAAACTGCAGAGTGTTCGCCCCTGGTAGCTGAGTGGTCAGCACGACGTAATGTCGTACCTAACGGCCCGGGTTCGATTTCCGGCTGGGTCGGAGAATTTCTCCGCTCAGGGACGGGGTGTTGTGTTGTCCTTACCATCATCATTTCATATCCATGGACACGCAAGTCGCAGCAGTGGCGTCAACTCGAAAAACTTGCACCAAGCGAACGGTCTACCCGACGGGAGGCGCTAGTCACACGGCATTTCCAACTGTAGAGTATCTGAGTAGCCAGTATCAAATATTCACTGCCGAGGGCGAAGACGCGCAGCACAAATGAAACAAAAAGAATCTGAACCATCGTTCAATATGCTTTAGACAAGAATGCTGAAAGCAAGGAGTTAAGGGATGGTAAAGACTCATCATCGCTTAATAGCCGTGTGAGAAAAGTGCTGCATGAACAAAGAGAGCTTCATCACACAATCAGATCAAATCAGTACTGGATCTGACGTCAGTATTTTTTCAACACATGTCAAAAGCTGTTTGGCAGTCTGACTTTCATTAGAATTTTATACGTTTTCGCAACAACCGTTTGAATAATACTGGAAGTTTTGAAAAAATTTGGTGAATTTCCTGCAATAATTGCACAGGCATACGGGTGTCTGAAATTGCTGGGCTTTTCTACAGTGCTGAGAAACCACGGATAGCCGAAATTAATACACCTATCACATAGCGTAGACGTTTAACTTTTGTTTGTGCAAAATATCATTTAGCTGCGCTGAGCGTCAGAAATGTTTTCGGCCATCTTTTAAATACTTTTAAATACACTGCCTTCAAAAAAAGTACACCTGGGAATACGACTTCGATTTTGTTTCTATGACGGCATATGTCACCTCGGGAATAGTAGATGTTCTGATAATGGTTTCAACATCTTCCGCCAACAGACAGCATAGTGGTATAGCTGCCAGAGCGTGTCAATCCTTTAACAGAAAATGCTCACAGCAAGAAGGCTGAGTGTGGTGCAAAAGTGTGATGCGAGCAGGCAACCATGCCACACAGACGCCCTCGTGCTTCCTACAGCCAACTGAGTGAGTTTGAAAGGGGTCATATTGTTGCCGTCCGAGTGGCGGGATGTTCCTTTCGTAGAAATGCCACACACGCTGAACGTGAAGTATCAGTTGCGTAACGATGCTGGTGTCAGTGGCCACATGAACATCCTTACACCTGAAGACGAGGTTCTGGACGTGCACACAGCACAGATGTCCGCCAGTATCGTTGCATTGTAAGGTCAGCTGTGTTAGATCGTACAGCTACCACAGCAGAGATAAGCTGCCTTTTGAGCCCAGAATGTCAACACAAACTGTTACGAATCGGTTATTAATAGTGGGAGTACAAGAACGCACACCTCTAGCTCATCTTCCAGTCACGCCACAAAGCGACGTGCACGCCTGGACTAGTTCCGTCAGAGGATTACTTGGAAGATGAAATGGCGTGCTGCGGCCTTCAGTGATGAAAGCAGATTCTGCCTGCACGCAAGTGATTTTCGTTCGCACTTACGGTGTACAGTTGGTGAGCGCTGTCTCGTAGAGTCCATTTGTCCAAGAAGCTTTGGGCCCACTACAGGCGTTATGGTCTGGGATGCGGTAAGCTACTACACTCGTTCACATTTGGTGGAGGGCACGCTAACCAGTGCTCATTACGTGCATAATGTTCTTAGACCTATTCTTCTATCGCTCTTGCCACAGGAAAGTGATGAGTTGTTCCAACAGAATAATGCTCGCCCACACACTGCATGTGAAACTCAATGTGCTCTGTAAGACGTGCAGAAACTTCCCTGGTCAGCACAATCTCTGAACTGATATCCCATAGAGCACATGTGGGGTATGATGATGAGATGAGAAATGACTCGTGATACTCGTCAGACAACAACTCTAACAGAAACACGTGAACATATCAAAATGGTGTCGCATAAGATATCCCGGGACAGTATTCGCCGTCTGCACGATCAACTGGACGCTAGAGGCAGCACCTGCATTTCTACCTGTGGAGTCTACACTACGTACACTTTGTGATCAACGTATCCGGACACCTGGTTGAAAATGACTTACAAGTTCGTGGCGCCCTCCATAGGTAATGTTGGAATTCAGTATGGTGTTGGCAGACTCTCAGCCTTCATGACAGCTTCCACTCCCGCAGGCATACGTTCAGTCAGGTACTGGAAGGCTTCTTTGCGAATGGAAGCCTATTATTCACGGAGTGCTGCACTGAGGAGATGTTCGAAGTCGGTCGGTGAGGCCTGGCGCGAAGTCGGAGTCCCAAAACATCCCAAAGGTGTTCAATAGGATTCAGGCCATGACTCTGTGCAGGCCAGTCCATTATATGGCGGAGTGGCCGAGCGGTTAAAGGCGCTACAGTCTGGAACCGCACGACCCCTACGGTCGCAGTTCGATTCCTGCCTCGGGCATGGATGTGTGTGATGTCCTTAGGTTAGTTAGGTTGAAGTAGTTCTAAGTTCTAGGGGACTTATGGCCACAGCAGTTGAGTCCCATAGTGCTCTGAGCCATTTGAACCATTACATGGATGTTATTGTCATGTAACCATTCCGCCATAGGCCGTGCATTATGAACTGGTGCTTGATCGTGTTGAAAGATGCAATCGTCATTCCTAAATTCCTCTTCAACAGTGGGAAGCATGAAGGTGCTAAAAACATCATTGTAGACCCGTGCTGTGATAGCGCCACGCAAAACAACAAGGGGTGCAAGGCCCCTCCATGAAAATACGACCACACCATAACATCAGCGTCTCCGAATTTTACTGTCGGCACTAGACACGCTGGCAGATGACTTTCACCGGGTATTCGCAATACCCACACCCTGCCATGGGATCGCCATATTGTGTACCGTGCTCCGTTACTCCGCACGACGTTTTTCCACTGTTCAGTCGTCCAATGTTTAGTCTCCTTACACCAAGCGAGGCGTCGTTTCGCGTTTACCGGCGTGATGTGTGGCTTATGAGCAGCCGCTCGACCATGAAATCCTAGTTTTCCCACCTGCCGCCTAGCTGTCATAGTACGTGCTGTTGATCCTGATGTAGTTTGGAATTCCTGTGTGTTGGTCTGGATAGATGTCTGCCTATTACACATTACGAGGTCGGCCTGTACGCTTTTGTGCTCTACGTGTCCCCTCACGTTTCCACTTCACTATCACATTGGAAACAGTTCACCTAGGGATATTTAGGAGTGTGGAAATCTCGCGTACAGGCGTATGACACAAGTGACACCCAACCACCTGACCTCTTTCGAAGTCCGCGACTCCCGCGGAGCGCCCCATTCTGGTCTCTCATGATATCTACAGTCTACTGAGGTCGCTGATATACAGTACCTGGCAGCACAGTGCACCTAAAATGAAAAACGTATTTTTTGGGGGTGTCCGGATACTTTTTATCACGTAGTGTACTTCTATGGGTATTCTGGCTTGGTTCGATATCTGGTACCTCAGAACTCTTTGTGATGCTGATCTCAAAGTGTAATCATATCATGTACTCGAAGTGCAGCTTTGCAACAATAAATCTTTAATGAATCGGGAACCTCTAAAAAGTCTTCCTTTCGAACCTTTTTATCTGGCAGTGTACTTCTTCCAAATATTTGATGTGTTCTTCCATGCATTTCGGAAATACAATGATGTTGTCTGAGTACACCATACAGTTTTTAGGTTTCATACGACGAATGACACTATCCAGCAGTCTCTGAAATGTAGCTGGTGTGTTAAGTCCGAATGGCATTCTACGATACTGCTAATGACCCGATGGTGTTGTGAAGGCAGTTTTCAGCCTATCTTCTGGAACTACTTGTAGTTGGTGATACTCACGTCTTAGATCTATTACTGAAATGTGTCTGCACTGACCCAGATTCTCCAATGAGTATGGTATGCGTCAGAGTGAAGAGCCTTGGTCTTCAAGTATCTGTAATTGCAACGGCGTCTGTACTTCATAGTACCATTAGGTGATTTCTTGGCAACGATAAGGATATGTGCAATTCATCGACTATCAGTATGTTCTCCTATTTCTTTATGTAGCTTCTGGTCAATAAATTTTTCCATCAATACTTCCAGATGATTGGGTACCCAGTGTGGCTTCCTATACACTGGAGCACTGTTACTTGTAAGTACATGATGTCTTGTGTCATGCGTCACTGGTGATGGACCATTTGTGTTAAAGAAAAGGAGGGATCACACTAACGAAGCTGCCATCGAATGGCATGTAGCTGGTCCATTCTTAAGTCAGAATTCCTTTCTACGATACTGCAAATGACGCGATGGTGTTGTGAAGGCAGTTTCCGGAGGAGGAGGAGGAGATTAGTGTTTAACGTCCCGTCGACAACGAGGTCATTAGAGACGGAGCGCAAGCTCGGGTGAGGGAAGGACGGGGAAGGAAATCGGCCGTGCCCTTTCAAAGGAACCATCCCGGCATTTGCCTGAAGCGATTTAGGGAAATCACGGAAAACCTAAATCAGGATGGCCGGAGACGGGATTGAACCGTCGTCCTCCCGAATGCGAGTCCAGTGTGCTAACCACTGCGCCACCTCGCTCGGTAGGCAGTTTCCGGTCTATCTTCTGGAACTACTTGTATATTAATATCAGCCGCACGCAGTTGACGTGAACAAGTGTATGGGCCTGAAGATGACGTTAAAACGTTGAAACTAGTTGCCAAAATAAAATCGACACTTTAAATAACGCTGGAGAAATTTCTTAATTTTTAATATAAATTGATACCAGCTGACGTCCCACTGTCCTCCATTTCAACTATGGATGTACGAAGGAACTACTTGTAGTTGGTGATACCCACTTCTTAGATCCATTACTGAAATATGACTCCACTGGCCCAGATTGTGCAATGAATAGAGTATGTGTCAGTGACAGTCTTTGCCTTCAGGTATCTGTAATAGCAACAGAATCTGTACTTCATAGTGCCGTGAGATATCGTCGATCACTTCCACCGAAATGATTGAGTTTCTTACATAAAGCACATGCACTTAGGGTTTGCTGGCTGCTCAGGTTGTCATATGACCTGTCAGTGTCTTCTTCATCCAGAACATCTAAAACTGATGCTTAACATATACCTTTGTCTGTATCTCTTGCTCCTCAGTTCATCACTCCATGTCCCTAACTCTTGCTCTTAATTTCACCACTTCATACAACGAGCTTTTCAGAAACTAGATTACCATAATTTTTGGAAATACGCGTAAATATTCCAGAACTAAACTGTTCATTGTTACTTTGTCAAGTAATTTGGTAAGGAAGGCGTTATTCTCATTTATTATTTTCGCCCCATTTAAACATCACAACGAAAATGTGACAGTTTTGTTTCATATTTGCAAGTATGGCGTTATAGTATAGGTAATTTTTGTGGTAAGATATTTTTAGGTACTTATTTCATGCGTGCCTTCAATGGTTCTTGGCATGCAAATTACTCAGATTTGCTGGTTATGTTTGGCGGTAAATTCAGCGTATTGTTACCTTTACATCCAGTTTGTTACGCAAATGTTAGTTGCGACGTCTGTGAAACTGCTCATAATGATTTCCTTAACGCAGTGACAATCGAAGCCTTAAACGTTAAGAGACACATCCTAATATCGAGCGTACACTTTAACAATGAATATTTTCATTTCAGTGTGACAATAAATTAACTGTGGAAAAGTGAAACGTGTATCTCTACAGTTTCACAGAGAGAACTACGTTATTAAAACCAGACTTACAGAAACTATTCCACAGGTGCATTCTGTTTTCACTGATGTGCGTTGAGAATTGTGCATGCATGGTTTCTTTTCGAACTATCGTTTACTGGAAGAATGTGAAACGAGAAAATTAGCGTAATCGGTATTTTCGCACTGAAACAGTTTCGACGTCTATCAACACTATGAGTGGGATGAAACAGAGGCCGGAAATTATAAGCACGAAGACCCATAGTTTCGGACTGGTAGTTAAATAGAGCATCCAGAATGATTTTCTTTGTTTGCTATCTGGAACTTCATTGTGATGTAAAGTGTAAAATTTCGGAATACCTGCCAAACAGCTTTTCTAATTTTCTTGTATCCTACCTCAAAATGTGAGGAATCAGTAACAGAATGATACCATGCTTGTTTAATGGAACTGTGAAGTGAATATTATATTGTACGGAGATTTCTATTGAGGAAGTCGTAAAATGAGTAAGGATATCCTGTCAGCACAAAGCAAGTTAGATGAACGTAAATGACCTAGTACCTCACTGAAACAATGCAGCCACACGCCAATAATTCAGTTTCTAGAATGGTGGAACGATTGAGGAAAGCCACCATAAGGGCACATAGGTCTTTCCACATGTAGTAGCAAAACCTTAGTGATTATAGTTTGGGAAGAAAATTTATGTATTATTTGGCAAAGTATATACAGTTTATCTTATTTTTATTTGACTTATTGTTTGTAAGGAAAAGTATTTCGACACTGAACTACCGTAACCTGCTTCTTCTGATAGTTTCAAGAACATTAAGGATACATAAAATGTAAAACTCTCCTCAGTACAAAGACTGGTTTAAACAACATATTATTTTACTGGCTATGGCCCTAATGGAGACATTATGCCCTCGCACTCCTCTAATCTTTGAACTGATTTAATTAGGGATTTAAAAGGAAACCTGAAGTTTAACCTGCACTCCGAACGAAAGTACTACTTGGCATTTTCGGGTTAACAAAATATTACCATTGCTCACCTTCCAGGATACTTACTTCCAAATATTCTGTTTCAAATACAGTCATATTCCCATACTTTCCTTAAAATAAGTTTACTAAATTATAGAGCAACACAGAGGCTAGAAATATACGCTAGAAATATTAGGCTGTAGACATGATTTTGTGATTTTCTTTCAGCCACCGTATCTCATTTATTATAAGAAACCACAATTATTTCTGAAACGTTCCTTGCCATTAACAATTTTCGTTAATAATTATTCTTGCCCCTGTCTTATTTCTTGTACTTATTTCGCTCACTAACCTTTTCTCAAGTGAATGTTTCTTACCTGTCGATTGATATAGCCATGAGCGTGAAGACCGAAGCACAGATGGAGAGGACGGCGACAAACTGAGTGATCTTGCAGTACGTTTCCCCAAATGGCCAGTCGTTGTTCAGCATGTACGTGTAATTGAAGGTGACGTTTAGTGTTGACACCATCGCATCAGCTATCGAAAGATTGACGAGGAAGTAGTTGGTAACTGTGCGCATCCTCTTGTGCGCCAAGACAATCCACATCACAATCAGGTTTCCTCCGGTTCCTACTATAACGATGCCTCCAAAGAAGACACTCCATAAGATTTGCCGCCACCAAGGTAGTGTATATGGAATGTTGTCAATATCGCTGCTGTTTCCTGATAGTGGAGAGGTTCTGTTTCCCAGGGAAGTATCATTCATCACACAAGCCGCACTCGTCATATTGCTTCCGCCCATCAAGAAACAGTCACCCGTGTCAATCTCCATCTCTTTCACTATACGTCTGATTCGGAAACTTATATTCACCTCTTCGGTACAGGTATGCACAAGAAACTGGAAGGCACTATCGCAAACGGAACTTATCTCAGATATTCAAAATCTGATGGGTATAGTATTCTCTTATTCCGACGTTTTTGCCTGACGCTTGCAAAAGTATTTGCAAGTCTGATACTTGATATATGTGAGTACACAACACCAGAGTAGGTCAGCAGATAGATAAATGTTCCATAAGTCAACAGATATTTATTCAAAATATAACTGAAAAATATTTCTTTGCAGATTAAAAATATTTAATTTACGTTTTACCTCTCTTGTTCCAAGTAAAGCTCAGATATTTCAACTAGTGTTTCTCTCTTTGTCTATACGTAGTTCTGAGAAGACCGACTAGATAAATACCGCATTGTTGTCCGAAATTGTTACTCTCTTACAAAGAGTGAGAAATAATAACCTTTATTTTCTTTATGAACTTTTTTTTATTATGCGACTGAGGAATCCCCTACAAATCCATAAGTAACGTATTAGTATGTTGGTAGATACTAACTGTATTGAACAGTTAATGTCAAGCTACAAAATCCAATACATTTAAATCCAGCTGAATGTGACGACGTCACTATAGAATTGTATAGCAGATCGATGAGATGCACTTCACATTAATATCAACATCTTAGTACACAAACTTTTGAAACTTTTAGTCCATCTGTGGCAATAGGCGTTATGACAGCTCTAAAATGTCTTCGTCTCAGAACTGTGAAATTTCATGTCGTAACGGACACTGCAGTACTGTTCCAATTCTAAGCAGTTTGGAATAAGTGATTTAAAATTGTCATTATATACACATAGTAACCGAGCGGTTCAGTGATTCCCAACCTGCTCTCTTCAACAAAGTCTGACGATTAGACCAGGTGTGTCAGTTACGATAAATACGAGGGACTTCACATCCAAGATCTATTTTTGCTTTTAAATCCACTGAGTGCTGCACATTACATATGCAGTGAGGAATTTGACTTTATTTTCAGCGCGTTGGAGACAAGCGGAGAAATTTAACCAATCTTCGTGATTCCACAATCAGGATTCAAGTCTCAGGCAAGTATCACATTTTATTTTCCTTGCTGGTTATACACAAGATCCTCTAAATATTTATACTGCAGTTTTTATGTCACTCTAAATATGAAAATTGGTTCTCGTACTCGCACAGGGCTGTGGCTCGGTATTTGATTTCTCTTTCCAGTATTTCGTCAGTACATATCTGAGGTTGATTTTTGCTGTATTGTAGGCATGCGTTTCTCTTCCACACAACCCGTGTATGTCCCAGAATTGAGGAACACCAGGGAAACTCACAATACGTTCTTCAGTGTGAGTTGATTATCTAATCACTTACGGCTCTTCTTTCCTTTAAATACATGTCCTTAACTGTGATTATGAATTTCTTTTAAATAATTCCTCTATAATCACAAAAGCATCTTTCAAATTATTTCCTTTGCGTCCAGAACAACCAATAATTTGCAAAATAAAAACGAATTTCCCATAAATACCGTGGCATATATTACGTTCAATGTTCTTACTAAATTTAAAATCAGCACTGAACAACCAACGTTTAACAAATGCGCAAACTTAACATTTATGTAAACAGGAAAGCAAAAGTCGTAATATGGATACCACAGATAGCGGAATTCGGCTACTTTACTTCATAGTAATTGTTTGCGGGAAGTTACATGTATGATATTTTCGTAACTAAAGTAGTCTTCGGTTATTTCAGACTTCTACCAACGTAATATATCCTCTTTCTTTTCTTTGGACTGAATCTTTTTTTAGGAAAGTTTGACTAGAATGCTTGAACACTACTGCAGATAAAGTTTGTTCTCATTCACTCAGTGATGGTCCCTGGTCGGATATTTGAGTATTGGCCTGATGAACGTCATTCCAGGTCGCCAGAGCTACTCCTGCGACGTCTCCCTAATACGATGGACCCCATCTGGAACAAACAAAGAAAAGTTTGGTTTCAGTTACCTGACTTAACTAGATTACAAACAGAGAAAGCTCTGTGTAACATATTAAAAAAAATTAAAAATGAATTCAAAACAAGTAACACCGTTTTAGTTTACAAAATTTTCGTCGATTTAGCTACTGTTGCGTTGATAAGAAAGACAGATTTCGAAAGAAATATATAGACTTAGGTGACTCTTATTTTTTTAAGATTTAATTTTCCTTTGAGTTACCCTCAGTTTGATTTCGTTTCACAAATAAGTGAGTTTCGTATCGCGTATGAAGCAGAAATAACAAAAAATCGTATTTTATTTTCAATGTTCTTGTTCATCGATTAAGTATCTTTTTATGGCGTAGAAACTTGAAGCTATACTCAGATAAAACTTAAGCACGTACTGCCACTCGTCCTATAATTTTTGTATATTATTTATTGTAGTCCATGAAGCTGATGCGTTTCTCAGACTTACCACATAAAACTTTCAGTTTAATAGGTAGGAGTCAGGTACTGATGAAATCTTAAATTTCATTCCACATCAAAGAACCTATCTTAAAAAACTTGTCACTCGAATAAAATCTGTAAAGGTACTCTCACGGCTTTGTAAATAAACTGTTCAATCCAATCAATAATAACTTATGGGCTCTGATGGAATCATATTTGAAGTATTTCAACAGTTTCGGTTGGTGACCTTGTATAACGATTCACTGTAACGACCATTTTCATTTGTTTTTCTCTTGGCCATTTAGGATTCAAGATTTCCTAATTAAGTGAACAGGAGACTGGTAAAACAAGAGATATTTCTTTTCAGTGTTCGTAAAGGCACGAGAATTATCACCATCGACTCCTTGATCTTTATAAATGTTCTGAAAGCATACCTAAACCCAAATACAAGTATCGCGAAAGTAAATATTCTCTATCAAAAGATGCATCTCCCATCCATCTCGAATGAAGGATAGCCGCTGGTGCACGGGGAGAGACCCCGCCAGACGTTGTTTTGGGCAAGAAGGATCGCAATTAATTCCAAAACTTCGCAGTTCAGCTAGAGTCAAACGACCGAAATATTCGTAAAATTACTACCACTCCAACCTGGACTTTTTTCTCTTTTCTTTTCGAATACATTGACGCGTATATTTTATGTTAGATGTAAATTAATAGATAGTGTACTGAATTTCTGCGTCTCATATTCGCTTCGTTGTCGTCTCTTCGCGATTACCTTTGCCTCTTTCTCAAATTACTGGTGACTGATCTCGTGGATGAACTTTGGTTCTCCTGTCAACTGTGGATTGATCAAAAACTGGTTATCTTTTGTAATGATAATGATTTGCAAGGAATTATCAAGTGCAATGCATACAAGGCCTTGGTAAAAGAAATTGTTGCCTTCCAGTTATGACACAATGACGACTTTTCAGAATTTTCTTTTTAATGTTCCCTCTATTGTTGATACAATCTGCTAATGTTGACATGCAGTCTATTAACTCGTTTTTCACAATCCACACATTTCTCAAAGCGTCGGTTCAAGAATAGCTAATGTTTAACTTTCATGCGCAGTTAATTTACACCCCAGCAAATTGTAAATGAAATCCGTTAACGTTTACTTAGAAAATAGGAGAATACTTCCAGTTTTTTTTATAAGCATAGCATTCAGACATATATATCGTCTCCCTTAAACGAACAGAAAGCATTATACTTGCTATGAATGCTACCTTTCCACGAATGTGAAACTTACTGGTTTGGTACCAAATGCGATTTAAAAAGAAACAGGTCAGATTATTGCGCGATCTCTTTACCTACCTTGGGATCATTGATCAATGAGATCATTACACTAACGACATAATCTGTGGAACAAAAATGCAATTAGTAGAACAAAAATGTAATTAGTTTGTCTTTCAACGTTAAATATGAACTATGGCTACCAAGAAGTGAAGGAAGAATCAGTAGAAATGCAGTGAAGGAAGTTTAAGTAAACAGCCTACCAATCTAACAGAATGAATAACTTTACAACTGCGAAGTAAAATTTTGGGAAGTTTTTTGTTCTCGTCTTTCCGATTTTGAATGCCAGGAGGCACTATATCCCCGAGTCCTGCTGAGCCTAATCTTTTAATTTTTAAATGTAATGGGGCGAAATTATGAGGCAGACAAGTAAAAATTGTGAGAAGTTCCAGAGCCGCCCAAAAATAAATCCAGTACTTGCTTCATCTGTAGACCTATTTGATTGTAAATCCCAGAATAAATGATATTAATTTTTAAACTTTCAATATCTCGTTTCATCTATATCTACATGATTATTCTGCAGTTCAAAATTATGTGCCTGACAGAGGATTCATTGAATCGCCTACGACTTTTCTACCGTTCCACTATCGAACAGAGAGCGGGAAAAACGAACACTGAAATCTTTCCTTGCGAGCTGTGATTTCTCTTATTTTATCTTAGTGATCCTATCTGTTTATGCAGGTGGACGCGAAACTAAACATTTTCGCACTCTGAGGAGAAAGCTGTGGATTGAAATTTCATGAGGAGATCCTACCGCAGCGACAGACGTCGTAATTTAATGACTGCCATCCAATTCGTGCCTTATATCCGTGGCAAACTCCACCCTGTTTTGCGATAATTCAAAACGGACTGCCCTTCTTTGAACTATTTTGATGTTCTCCGTCTTTACTGTCTGATGGGGATCCCACACCGCCCAGCAATACTTCTGTGAAGGAATCTCGATAAATGGTGTTTAGTAACTCTGCTTTAATGGTGCTGTTATCACTAACATCACCATTGATATCGCGCAGTGAAGGTAATGATTGCTTCTTGCCACTGGTGCACTTTACATGCGACCAGAATCTCTTCGGATTTTCTGCCATTTTTCAACAGAGTTTCGTTATGGAAACTATTTAAAGCATCTCACATTGAAGTTCGTCCTAAATTTTGAGCCTATGTAAAACTTAACCGGTCTTTGGGATTTTGCGTTCTTCTAAATTTGGCACGCTGTTTTCGTTGCTTTGTTATGAATTATTACGTATGTTTATTTAAATTACTACATTTTTTTTACTGTGGTAGGCAACAAACACAGACTCATTGGAATGTAAGATATCTTATCAGAAGTAAACGGACCCTTATTAGAGGACGTTAACAATAAGTGTGTGCCCCCCACCCCCTCGGCCATTATGACTGCGTGAACTGTGGTTGGGATACGTTCAGTGATGTGCGTGAATGTATGTAAAGGAATGCCAGTCCAGTCTTCGCAAACAGCTAGAATCCACTGTCATGGTGATGCAAACAGTCATCGTCTCCGAACTGTTCTTTTACTGTAAACCGTACACAATGATGTAAAATATGATCATTTACTTAAGCACAAAAATGAGACCACACCATAACCGGAGAATCATCTTCCTACCGAAATGCCACCTCCTCCATACTTTACTGTTGTCACTACACATGTTGGAAGGTAAACTTCTCCAGGCATTCGCCAGTCCATGACCCTTCCATCGGATTGTCACATGGTATAGCGTAAGTCATCGTCTTCACTCTTTTCCAGTCATCCACGGTCTAGTGACAGTGCTCTTCACACCACCTTTATCATCGCTTAGCACTGAGTACAGAAATGGGTGGCTCATGAGAAGGTTCTTAACATTGTATCCTTTTTATTTTAACTCCCTACGTGCCGTCTTTGTGTCAGCTACACTACTGATAGCGCTTTGGAAAACACGACTAATTCTTTCCACTGATTTCTTACATTTTTTACAACCGTCCTCTGCAATGCTCGATGGTCCCTGCCTATCAGTAAATGAGATCTGCCTGGTCTTCGGTTAGCTATAGTTGTTTCTTCGTGTTGGCACTTCACATCACATCATCAACAGTGGATCTTTGTAGCTGAACTAACTTCGAAATATCCGTTACGAATTTGTTACTTAGAGTGTAGCCCTCGCTGGAAGTCACTGGTCTCGCCTGATTGGCCTAATCTGCAGTTACTGCTTCGTTACTGACAACCCAATACTACTCACGTCCTTCTGTAACGGCAAGTCCGCCTCTCCAGAAACTAGTATTTAGTTATGTATTACATTCGGCGTCCGAATACTTTTTATCATACAGTGTACTAACACTGGAGCGAAATGCAACATCAAGGAAAGTAAATTTTGCTTAAAGTAAATTACATATCACACATTATATTCGAGATAATACGCAAATGATTAGGATTACAGAATGGCACAAAAATTCTCGCGCTGAAGTCTTAACCAATTTGTGATGAACTGAGAGACAGGAGGGATTTTCCACCAGGAAACCTCCCTCAGTGCGGTTTGTATAACAGTCCAAAATTAACCAAGTAATTTAAACAAATATCTGACCAAGTCTGTTTCATAAACCAGTAAGTAGGCTGTTTAGGTTTTTTTATTGGTAACGCCACCTCTGTATGAAAATCACTGGCTGTGCTGTTAAGTAGGCTGTTTAGGTTTTTTTATTGGTGACGCCACCTCTGTATGAAAATCACTGGCTGTGCTGTGTGCAGTCTGTGGCTGCTTTGCATTGTTGTAATACTCGCCATTGTAGTGTTGGGCAGCGGCAGCTGGATGTGAACAGCGCGTAGCGTTGCGCAGTTGGAGGTGAGCCGCCAGCAGTGGTGGATGTGGGGAGAGAGATGGCGGAGTTTTGAAATTTGTGATGAACTGCTATATTTATATATGATGATATCAAGGTAAATACATTGTTTGTTCTCTATTGATATCTTTCATTTGCTAACTATCCCTATCAGTAGTTAGTGCCTTCCATAGTTTGAATCTTTTATTTAGCTGGCAGTAGTGGCGCTCGCTGTATTGCAGTAGCTTGAGCAGCGAAGATTTTTGTGAGGTAAGAGATTTGTGAAAGGTATAGTTTAATGTTAGTCAGGGCCATTCTTTTGTAGGGAATTTTGAAAGTCAGATTGCGTTGCGCTAACAAAATATTGTGTGTCAGGTTAAGCACAGTCATGTATAATTGTTCTAAGGGGACGTTTCATATGTCGACCCTTAGCCGAGGATACCTCACTGGAATCTTCTGATTTTTTTCTTGTAGTTTGTATAATTAGTGTAGATTTTGTTTATTGCTATTGCGTAATTGTAGAGAGAATCTCCTAGGTAGTTGTGGTTTTTCATTGTTGCACAGTAAAACAGTTGTGGTATGCATGTAGATTTGCACCAAGTATTTCGCAGCTGCAATTAACTAGATATTATTTTCAGTGCTATGTTAATGTGTTCTCTTATTTTTGATCTTCAAATTGTGTTTTTCTGTGTTGTCGTGTGAAATACTGTGACAATAATGGCGTGTGAAAAACGTAATACTAGGCTCCAAAGTAAACTGAGAAATGACAGTGAAAATGAAAGCAGTGTGTTAGCGCCACCGAGTAATGAATTAACTGATGTTCAAAGTAGTAATTTGGTAATTGTGCATAGGGAAATGGAGCGGGCTGCAAACAATGGTGTAGACAGTGAAACAGGTAGTGAACAGGGAAGCATTATCGATGGATCGGTCGGCAACAGCTCGCCTCAGGAATCCGAGAGAACTTATTTAAACAGAAATTACGAATGCATTGTTATAGTGAACAGACGACGCAGTGTTGTTATTTGTACATTCTTCCTTGTTAGTTGCACGATTACGTAACGACTATAAGGCTCACATACTTGGAACATTTACCAGTAGTGCTAATGAGATTTTAATGCAACATTTTGGTTTACTTGAAAATATATTCTGGATTTAAAGTACTTTCAGTGAGATACCAGATGGCACAGTGGTTAGTTTATGTGACAGCTACACGATTTTATCACGACGCTACTAATGAGTGACAATTTACAATGTTGCTTTTGCAGTGTTTCTGTTTTATATCTGCACAGTTTTTCTGTTTTATTCTGGAAAGTAAAACAGGTTTTAGTAGTAACTTTTGTGGTATAGCTACAATGAGACTGCCTTTTCCGTAGCACAACAATACGTTACAGCACAGTACTTTCCTCATCACGGCAACAAGCGTAATAACTAAGACATTTATACGCAAAGCATTTCACTTTTGTGTATTATGAGGTAAGTACATTGACTTCTGCAGAACTTAGCTTTCGGAGGACGATAACTACGACACATCCACACAGATTATGTTGCAACAAGACGCACATTTAGCGCTACAGTACACGTATTTGAGTGATTAATTTTGTACTTAAAACAGTTATTTTTAAAGATTTTTGAATT
The DNA here is from genome assembly GCF_023864345.2 of Schistocerca serialis cubense. Taxonomy (NCBI): domain Eukaryota; kingdom Metazoa; phylum Arthropoda; class Insecta; order Orthoptera; family Acrididae; genus Schistocerca; species Schistocerca serialis. The sequence continues at coordinate 485,686,445 of NC_064640.1, read as the reverse complement.
ACAAAGAAAGTTTTCCGTGATACATTTCATTCCATTGCTGTAATCTGTAACACCTGAGGGTATAACTACATTAATCCTCAGGGGGGTACACGCTTACTTTGTGTACCATGTGTGTGGCAACCACAAGGAACCCTAGCTAATATGGTATTTGCTTATACAACTTTACACATCGGTACCATATTTCTCCAACACATAATTACACAGCTATCTGATCATTTAACTGAGAGATAAACATTTTTTTTACTACATCAATGACACGTTTACGCAATTACAGAGTTGGATAACTTCACACTTATGAAATTGTATTTTGTCTGTACTTTGTGAAATGCTCATATTTTTTTCGGAACCATTGTGATACTATGAGAGCTTTGAATGATATATTTGGTAAGGGAGCATGATTTTAAAGTACATTTGAGGTAGATGACACCATTGAAATGAGCAGAGAATTTTTTTTAGGTTTTGAAATTATTACAGAAAGCTACGACGCTTTTGAGATTTGACTGAGGTGTTATGATATTATTACGATGACGATGTGTACTATGCTGTTGAGATATGTTTATGATCAATAAGATGATGCTACCGTATATGAGGAATAAGAAGTATGTTGGAAACCAAGAATCGTACTTTAAGAGTTATGAAATGTGCGTTAATGCGTGACTGTATCACAATGCTGACGAACATTTTATTTGGACGCCTATATTTATAGGATTTTCTTTCTACAGATTTGCAACGCTAATTCTTCACCTGTGAAATATTTTTATGTGAGACTGTCACTGTAGCGGAAACTGCTGTCGTAAATATTTCCGTAAGAAAGTTAAGTGACCACTTGCACGTAATGCGTCGTGGGCACCCACCTGGGCGACAGCCGCCCGAAAAAAAGCCATTAGCCTTTCAGCGGCACAGGTAGAAAAAAAAAGGGAGGCCATTATCCTCGCTATTGACGTTCCTTTGTAGAACTTAATTTATGATATTTACTGAAATGCCTAATGAAATGACGAGAAATATTTATACATCTGCACACCTGATTACGACAAGCGTCTTTCTACGAGTTTTGAGAGAATTTCTACTAACTTATGAAATGTCACATGACTATTGAATGATATTTTTATGCTTTGGTTTGCGTAATTGCTTATTTCATTTGATACCTGTTTTCCAGCTGTGTTACAGCATTAGTTTCATAAAATAAACTTAGATGCATTTGCTAATGTGAACACTTTCCGTCAACAGATCTATTAAATGATAATTTTGTAATCCACATTCTTTAAAAAAAGGAGCACTTGGAAAGGAAAGAACAATAAGAAGGGACTAGTAACAGTAACTGGACACATAATTTTCTTTTCAAGTACATGGTAATATTTTTTTTACAATAAGTTGTTGTGGTGCACCACTTTAATTACTTAGATATTAAGATGTGATTATACATTTCCCTTATCTGCATTGTTATCTTTAGTGTACTATTTTTTCTGCTTGAGCTATGTCATGTTTAGATATAAGCTGCTGTTTGCCAGGCATAGTGCTACTGAACTTTAATTTGTGTTACTCTGCTAAGCCAGATTTATTTTTTTGTTTGCTGCGCATTGCCTCATATTAGTTGTAATGTTGAATTGCTTGGTAATTTAGATTTACTGTAGCTTGCTTTGCGATTTTCCATTTTTTTTCATTGCTGTTTATATTAATTGTTTTATGTGCTGCGGCATTGCCTCGTCCCTTTGTTTAGCATCTGAGCTCAGTAGATTTAAGTTAGCTTAAGAGGGGGTAGACTATATAAGAAACTGACTATGGAGAATAGGTAAAGAATGCATTGCGAAGTTATATGAAAAAGATTTGGTCCCAAATGAGTATTGTACAATCAGAAATAATTATTTTGAAAGAAATATGAAAAGAATACAGAAAGCAGGCTTAGATAGGACTTTTTGGGAATAATGATGAACAAAGGGAGATCTCCATGCAAAATACTGCAGTAAAACAAACCCTGTCCTTTCCCTTTTGTGTTATCCCACTATATGTTTGTGTACCCTTGTGTATTTGTTTTCTTCCTGTCTCTGTGTACTGTTTCATAGAACTTTTTTCTCTTCTAATACTAAGTTACATTCACTATGATGAGGAATACTGTTATCCTCAAATACAATTGGCATTAATAATGTGTTATTTGCTTTGTAAAGATGTTTAGACATTATTTATTCTGTTTTGTGTTAATGCTCATGTGTGAAGTTGATGTTTCGAAAGTTATTGTGATCTTTTATGTATGTACTCATGTCATAATTCCTGTAACACTGACGTATATGTCTATTTCTATTCTTTTGTAACGCCTGTTTTACTACAAATGTTATCTGTATTGTTATGTTCTTTAATGATGTATTTTGTACCTTTGTAATTGTATTCTCATGTTATAAAATTGTAATTGGCACCAGTTCATCTTATTATTAACTTGTAAGTTACATTTCACTGCACACGTTTCTGTTGGTCATAGTACATGGACAATATGTGAGAAGTAGGGACTGTTAGTGTTTGCACGTGTGTTAATAATTCAGCAAGGGACTGGATAACAGCATTGTAGGTTCTAAGGACAGTTCCGAAAACTTTGTGAGTGCACAAGTGGTGGTTTATGGACTTGCTATATTATCCGCAAGACTCTTCAATGGTGATTGTGCACCTGCACAGTCACAACAGATGGCTGCTGGCTATCTCTACAAGGACTACTGTGGGTCTACATCTTTGATGATCCATCAATACCATTATTTCTACAAGGACTGCAGTGGGTCTGCGCCTCTGGTGGCCCACCAATACCGTAATCTCTACCAGGACTACAGTGGGTCTGCTCTGTGATGACCTACCTACCAATACTCTTCAAAATTTCGACTGACTCTGCTGTGGGTTTGCTCTGTTGTGGCCCATTACCTGCATGCATGTCAAGAGTCAGCACTGTCTTTCCGTTGGAAGGACAACACTACTTCTTCAAGACTGCATGGAAATCCACTACTTCTGTGTGCATTTTCTTTTACTGCGCAGACTTTGAGAAAAACTCTGCATTTTTACTGTGATGAACAATTTGGACTGTCTTTATGGACTGTGAGAAATTTTTAGCTTTTGACCAACATTGTATCAATAAGTGTGTGCATTTGATTTCTTTGTTATTGTAATTATAAAATTTTTTTTTCAAATCTGTATTGGCCACTGCCCAATCCAATTTGTAAAATTTTTTGTGTGGAGCATGGGGGCTATGTAAGTAGGCTGTTTAGGTTTTTTTATTGGTAACGCCACCTCTGTATGAAAATCACTGGCTGTGCTGTTAAGTAGGCTGTTTAGGTTTTTTTATTGGTAACGCCACCTCTGTATGAAAATCACTGGCTGTGCTGTGTGCAGTCTGTGGCTGCTTTGCATTGTTGTAATACTCGCCATTGTAGTGTTGGGCAGCGGCAGCTGGATGTGAACAGCGCGTAGCGTTGCGCAGTTGGAGGTGAGCCGCCAGCAGTGGTGGATGTGGGGAGAGAGATGGCGGAGTTTTGAAATTAGTCATGAACTGCCATATTTATATATGATGATATCAAGGTAAATACATTGTTTGTTCTCTATTAATATCTTTCATTTACTAACTATCCCTATCAGTAGTTAGTGCCTTCCATAGTTTGAATCTTTTATTTAGCTGGCAGTAGTGGCGCTCGCTGTATTGCAGTAGCTTGAGCAGCGAAGATTTTTGTGAGGTAAGAGATTTGTGAAAGGTATAGTTTAATGTTAGTCAGGGCCATTCTATTGTAGGGAATTTGGAAAGTCAGATTGCGTTGCGCTAACAAAATATTGTGTGTCAGGTTAAGCACAGTCATGTATAATTTTTCTAAGGGGACGTTTCAAACCCTCAGGGCGTAAGAGAATGGCATGGAAGTGTTGTAAATACTCACCACCATATGGTAAACAGAAATGAACCTACAGAATCAAGTCTGAAGCAGGAGCAGGAACTAGCGCTATACATTCCTTACTGCAGAAGTTTCTATGCATTTTGTCTTCCGGAATCTAAAGTACAGTTTGTTATCCAGTGGAGTTTCAGATCATTGTAATAAGTGACTGTTGAACTGTGCCACTCAATAATGCGAACTATCAGAGGGACGATGCCACGATAGAATGTAACACTTATGCGGGAATCACTGTAGCACACGTTGTAGCAGAATTCGAATTGAAACCACAAAATTCTTCCAGTGTTACGCTAGAAACGTGCCCACAAAAGTCTATTGCATTTGTATACTGCTATCGATTAAATTGCAGCAGCGTGAAGTTAGCATGTAACAACCATCAAATTAACACAGAGTGTGCTACATATTTGGATAGATAAATTATTACCATTTGAAGGAAACCACAAACAGCAGTTACTGTTGAAGCCATCAACATTTTGTATACAAGCATTGCTTACACATCGTATTTCTCATTCAAATATTGTCTTGGAATGTTGAGTCTTTGTAAGAAGATCGTCTAATGCCTCATGTTAGAAGGAGAGCCGTCTGCCAGCACGTGCCGGATTTCGACAGCAGCAGCATCATGAGTTATTCAAGACTGTGGTACATCATTCTGCGATATTGCCAGCTGCGATACTGTGGTCTAGTCACCACGACTGCAATGCGAATACTGAGTCGATGGAAATTGGAAAGTCATATTCAACACCACGCAGTATCCCAGCGAGTTTTCAGTACTAGGGACCAACCGGGCAGATATACCGATGAACCAAAACACTATTAGTCCCATTTTCACTGCACGTTTTCCACTATGAGAAATCAATACAGCATAAATTCAGGGTGATGTGGATTCGACGATTGCATGCTAGGCTTCTGGAAATATATCAGATGGCATCAGATATCTAAACACAGGTCACCTAGTTCACATAACTTTCACCCTAGTGTTTTGTGAACGCAGATCTCACTTTCGACAGCGCCACAAGTATGTTCCTTCCCGCTCATGTCGCCCGGATCTGGTGGCCCAGACGTCATCGTGAATTATCTATCTTGTTCGTCAAATCAATGTAGAACGATTATAGCCTAGTGAGAGCGACAGTTATCCCTCTTGGAGAGTCATCGACGTCGGGGAAGACAACAATCGTAAAGTGAAGTAGGTGGTCCTCAATTAAGTTCACATAGTCAACAGAAGTCATGGTCACTTCGATGAATTCCGCACGTTCCAGGGGAACCTATGAGAATATCACCCATAGCATAGTACTACATACACCATCTGTGCCTGTGGTGCGGTGGATTTTTGATGTAGCCGTTTGCCACAGTGACGGCGCATCCGGATACGACCATCGATCTGGTGTGAAAAGAGACGTGGTTCACCTGCATGTTTCCAGTGATTCTCGGTCCAATCTCGATTATTCAGGTCCATTGCAGTCGTAATTTTTGGTGCTGTTGGGTGAACATGGGAACATACAAGCTTCGTCTTCTGCGTAGTCCAATTTTCAACAAAGTGCTCTGAACGATATGCTCCGAAACACTTGCACCTGTCCGAGCACTAGAGTCAGATCAGCCTGCTTTTCGGAGGCAGAAAATTTTCCTCTTCCATGAGCTGTGATGTGGTGTGGACGTCAAACATCTAGTCGCCTATTGGTACTTTCACCATCCTTCACTAATTTTCCATAAGTGCCCGCAACAGTAGCAAGTGGGCAGCCGACCAGAGTGTCGTTTTCAAGATAATTGTCAAGATAATCTGCCCTTTGCTAAAGTCTCGTACCTCAGTAGATTTCCAAATTGGTGGCCCGTATTGTTGCTAGAATGTTTACTGCTTCCTCTCTATCCTACGTATATCAGTCTTTTCATACCAGGCCACGTGGCCACAGTGCCACCACATGGCATTCAGTCTCACGTTGGGCAGTGACCTTAACTCTCTCGCCTATCAGTGTGTGACAAAAAAAAAAAAAAACGGTTCAAATGGCTCTGAGCACTATGGGACTTAACATCTATGGTCATCAGTCCCCTAGAACTTAGAACTACTTAAACCTAACTAACCTAAGAACTTCACACACATCCATGCCCGAGGCAGGATTCGAACCTGCGACCGTAGCAGTCGCGCGGCTCCGGACTGAGCGCCTAGAACCGCCAGACCACCGCGGCCAGTGTGTGACATATGTGACTAGAATTCATGTGTATTATGTTACATTATACTGGGCACTTCTTGTTGTTTTATCTGGTAATAGTCATGTGGTCTTCATTACTTCTTCAGAAAGACGTGTAACTATTTTACTATATTTATTTAAACCTGAAGTGACAACACAGTGTGTTTGATGATTTACTGTTGTCAGCACCCTGGTCCCGTATTATCTAATTCTTGCCATTTTTATTTCCTTGTTGTGTTGTGTCCCTAACTTCTGTCCAAGGCCATAATGTGTCCTACAGTAAAGTAACTAGCATGTTCCTTGAGCGATTATTCAAGTTGCACGTTGTCGCTGATTCCGTCGTTACCAGAGAAATGTTAATCTCTTATCTTTATATATTTCCCGGAAGTTATTGATATGTATTTCAAGTTTTCCTCACCTGGCTGAGAGAGATCGAAGACAATCTTCTATAAGGTTTTACAGTGTACGAAGTCGTGTTTCATACACGTACATAGCATACTTCAGAATATATTCTAATTTTAGTACACGGGTACATGTCATTTAGAGAAAGGATTTAGGCATTTCGTCTTTTAAAGATACCTGTGACGTAATTTTTTGTATCCTACAAGTACATCTCAAAGTACATAACGTTCTTACGCGCTAAAAGGGTAATGTCACGGATAATTCTAATTTTAGGGAAAGTATGCGATCTTCCTTTAATCTAGCATTGTATTCCGCTAGGCACAAAAAGACTGCATGTGCTGTTCTCTTCCAGTATTTACAACGAAGAACACAAGAGAATAGAACAGTTTTGAGTCTGGCTAACGTGGAGGCACGTTATTCTGTATACGTGCTCTTTCAATGGCGCGTAACTTCGGTTTTCGTCGCACGTTTGTTTTGGAAAAACAAGCAGCCACGTTGAGCGTGTGGCTTGCAGCCAACTGTCATAAGATTCAGCACGGCCCTGGTCATGGCTGGTTAACAGCACGCCAGAAATCAAACGATCCCTGTGACCAAAATGATTTCATCTATGTACCAAATAGATAATTTCTTCCTTACCCAGTTTAATTTTTGTTACGTAAACGTGGTTTTTACAGTTATGTATTACTTTCGTCTCAAGGAGTGAGGGTTCCATTTTCTGACCTGAAAATAAGTTAAATGTCATTCACTGTAACAACCCACTTCTCCTCTTGCAGGATTATCACAGACACACAGGTAATTAATACCATATTAATAGTTTACAGTGATTTCATACGCAAACAATTAAAAAAATGTTCAAATGTGTGTAAAATCTTATGGGACTTAACTGCTAAGGTCATCAGTCCCTAAGCTTACACACAGAGTGGTGTAAGCACTAGGAGTCATTAATATGTTTTGACGAGAAGGTTCATCGGCTGACGTTACATTCACCTGGAATCGGAATGGATACGTCGAGGTGCTGGGCAACGAGGTATTGCCTTTGTCTGTCATCTTTATGAAGATAAAATCTTATGTTCATAACGCGACAGTTTTCGTGTCCGCCGAGTTTAAACTCTGACTGAATGTCACTGGGAATATCTGGAAAAATATTGCATATTGAATGACCCGGAAAGTATAAGGGCGTGATCAACACTGATAACGTGGGACAAGATGGTACAAGCCAACGATAGTATTTAAGTAACGAAACCGACTTTCATAGGGTGTTGTAAGAGGAACAGCGAGATGTTGTTAGTGTTCTATCGACGGGAGTCTGGGTCACTTTGCAGTTAAATGACTTTGGAAAGTGCAAGTGTTAGTGTGGATCGCCTACATTCCTGAGGCGATGATGTCATCTGTGACTTCAAACGCATGACGTTATCAAGACGGTGGTGGGCAAGAAATTTAAAAGTACGGGATGACATTGGCTGGAAATTTAAAAATCCGGGATTGTGACGGTGGAAAATTAAAAACGCCAGGTGGTGAGCATGACAACTTTAAAATTATTCAAAATTGCAATGGAGGAAAATCTCAAAAACTTTTTACCTTTCATTTAAATGATAATGCAATTCCCAGATCATATTTTTTTTTTCAATGAGGGGCTTATAATAAGTAATGCAAGGCTAGTTTGTTCAGTATGGGGTGAAAAACAAGGAATTTTTGTGAGACACGTTGAACATTCCCGCTTTAGTCCCCTAGTTCCATGAAGTTGTGAGAGCTGGCGGCGCTATACACAACTTGCAAGATGGCATCTGTAGCGGGGATGCGTTCCAAGCAGCGAGCAATCATTGAATTTCTTTTGGCGGAAAACCAGAACATCGCAGATATTCATAGGCGCTTGCAGAATGTATACGTTAACCTATCAGTGAACAAAACTGTCGTAAGTCACTGGGCAAGGCGTCTGTCATAATCACAACCAGGTCTCACAAGCCTGTCTGATCTCCCGGTTGGCTGTACTCAGCTGTAATGTCCTAATGTGCGAACTCTCTCATTCAAGATGATCGACGGACTGCAGTCAGATATCCCGCTGTTCAATAAGACATCTCTGTTGCTCCGTGCACAGGAGAGATGCTCATAAAACTTCATTAGACTGTTCTGCCTCATCCACACTACAGGCAGGATCTCGCACCTTCCAGTTTCTGTCTGTTTACTCAAACGTAGGACGCATTCCGCGGGAACCAGCACGTACAAGATGGAGATGTTATTGATGTAGCAAGATGTGTTGGATTTGACGTTCACCAGTAGAGAGGTAACGCGAGGATATACAGGACCCCCCGGTGAGCTGGCATAAGGCCGTTGCAGTGAACGGATATTACGCTGAAAAACACTGTTCTATATCCAGAGGAGTGGGGACTAATATAGTGTACTGGAATCCCGGAAAAAGCCGACCTGCTTTCTGAAAAAAAACAATGTGTTGTCTTACTTCTGGAACCCCCTTGGTGCTACAGTCTGGAACCGCGCTGCTGTTACGGTCGCAGGTTCGAATCCAGCCTCGGGCATGGATGTGTGTGAAGTCCTTAGGTTAGTTAGGTTTAAGTAGTCCTAAGCTCTAGGGGACTGATGACCTTAGAAGTTAAGTCCCATAGTGCTCAGAGCAATTTTATGAACCCTCTTGAATTAAAAAAAAGAACAGGTCATGTTGAAAAGAATCTAATATTTTTTGCCTCATGTTCCAAAGAGTTACGTAAACTTCTTCATGTGAATTGCATAAACTGGCATCATACACATAGGCTACATAACGTTCCATTTCTGTATTCCATCGATCTCTCTCTGTTTCGGTACTTTAATAAAAGAAAGATATTTTTTTCAGCTCCCGTACTCTCTTGCATTACATTTCTTCTGTGCCTGTTTCATACTCCAATAACGTTTATGTTAAATACGCTATTGACTCATCAGTAAATATCATCTCTCTCTGTTTTATACTTTTTAATAATTCTTCACGTTCAGTTGTCACCAGCCCTTGTATCGAAGCCTTCGCTAGTGGTGACGTGCTTCCCGGATATTGTGGATTATATCATAAGCTGTACAGATTTACAAACATTTATGGAGTTGGAACAAATGAAATATTTCTGAGAATATAATTTGCACTTTGCAGGCAAGTGCTCTACCGACATTTTCTATGAAACATAAAACGGCAATATATGCTTTAGTTACAAACAAACAATACACCAGGTCTGCAGATAACGTCAGAAAATACAAAGGGGGAAAACTTACCGTTCCTTATAAGAGGGCGGAAGTTAGGGATGATGGGATATGACTCTCCGGTACAATGGCAGGGCGGGGGCCTGAGTGGGGAGGGGTCGACCACACGAGGCCTGGCCACGGCGTCCCCAACACCTACAGCCAACCGTATGTCGATAAGATGGGACAATCAAGGAAGGAAATACCTAAATGTAACCATGAAGTTACATCGTGTGACACAGCAGTGGTAGGTAGGAGAGATGGATGGAAAACAGGAACAGTGCGGTGTCAGGTGCTGTGCCTGACAGAGGCTTGAATTAACATGAGAAGATCTTCGCAGTGCACATCGACAGCAGTCGAGCCAACGTCGCCAGGCAAATTCTAGCTGAGAGAGCCCACGGAGGTAACTGGCGAAATAGGCGCAGTAGCGTGGACATCGTGCAATCACCGCTTGCTGATTCTGCAACAAGGTCTAAAGACCGAGCCACGCTATGTCCCTGCCTCCATGAAGGTAGGCGCCTGTCCGTCCTTTGATCCAGACTGTCGCATGAGTCTTGGTTGCAAGGAGACACACTTCCTCCAGGCGAATGAATGTAGGGACGCAAAGGAAACCGGCGTACATTTGCGTCCCAGCGTCCAAACATCACGAACACCAGCATAGGTCAGGCGATGGGCATGTCGTCCACCGAGTGACAGGTGGAGCAAAACAGGAGTGGCCATAAACCAATCGCATGTAAAC